>NC_056528.1:10099468-10166666 GCF_019175285.1 Sceloporus undulatus | reverse complement strand
ATCTACGTTCTCCAAGTACAACCCTATGGTCAACATGCGCCAGAAGTTGACCATAGAATATCTACATTCTCCAAGTACAACCCTATGGTAAACATGCCAGAAGTTGACCATAGAATATCTACGTTCTTCAAGTACAACCCTAAGGTCAACATGCGCCAGAAGTTGATCACAGAATATCTACGTTCTCCAAGTACAACCCTATGGTCAACATACGCCAGATGTTGACCATAGAATTGTGCTGGATGACCTACAAATGCCAAGAGAGATGTTTTCTCTAGACTTCCCTAGGTTCTTCAGCATGACTCTATGGTCAACACCCAATAGAGTTGCGCTGGAGGACCTAGAGATTCCTAGAGAGAACATCTTAATCAAATCCAAGAATAACCAAATCCATAAATGTCAAAACCACAATTATTATCATCATGATCATTATTAGACCCATAGGCTACACTTTCCTTATCCCTGTTCTACAACCTCAACTTTACCTTTCATTTGGTTGTGTCCCATTCTTTCTTTTCTCCTTCGGTCCACATTATCCAGAAGCCATTGCTTACCTTTCCACAGTTGGCCACAGCTCTCTACAGTCATGTTTGTGAGATACTGGCCAAAGGTTTCCCAAAATTGAAAATACCATTCATATAATTTCCTTCTGTTCTTGTTATGTATACCAAGAGGGTTGGCGTGTTGGTTTTTGGCTCATCTCTGTATCCTTACATTTACTGCTGACCTTCTGCTTCCAAGGTTCTTCGGCAAAGCGAGTGTTTGCTGAGCTAGATATCCGACACACTGAACGTTTTCTTTGTGAAATGTTCTTTGCCAAGGGCTTTCGGCTTCCTGGAAAGAACCTTCCTCTCCCCAAAATACATTGCAATTTTAAAAGCTTCGGTGCAAACTTTTTCTTTTTTAAGGGATGTCCTTCATCATTATATTAGTCCTTGCAGGAAGCAACAAGTAATTTCAGCAATTATCTTTCTCCTGAGAGAATGTCTCCAAAAACGGTGAGGTTTTGGATGACTGTTTGCAGCTTGGGGCTTATTATGCACAACATTGGCACTTTTTTCTTGCATGGAAAAGAGCATCTTCTGTGTAAGAAGCAGAATTTTCTGCACAGAAAACATCTATATGGAAACGTTGTTTTCTGCACATATACACTTGTCCCTCCACATTCGCTAGGGTTAGGGGCACAAGACCCCAGCGAATATGGAAAACCACAAATAACAAAAATGCCACGTTTTTGCCTGAGAGGACACCTCTCTAGGAATCTCTAAGTCTTCCAGGACAACTCTGTGGCCAACGTCCAACAGACACTGACCATAGAACTGCACTGGAGGAGCTACAAAGGTCTAGTAGAATATTCTCTTTAGGAATCTCTAGGTCCTCCAGGGCAACTCTGTCACCAACATCCGACAGACACTGGCCATAGAAGTGTGCTGGAGGAGCTACAAAGGCCTAGTTGAGTGTTCTCTCTAGGAATATCTAGGTCCTCCAGGGCAACTCTGTGGTCAACATCCGACAGACACTGACCATAGAACTGTATTGGAGGATCTACAAAGGCCTAGTAGAGTAGTCTCTCTAGGAATCTCTGGTTCTTTCCGTGCAATTTTTAGTTAAAGTTGATCATAGAGTTGCACTGGAGGACCTAGAGATTCCTAGAGAGAACAAATATAAATGCCAACAATATGAGTGTACTGTTGTTTCCTGCAAAGAGACAAACATACACAACCCTCTCCTGGCTCCTTAGATGTCCACTTTTGAATACATACACACACACACATAAACTGAGCACAACACACACTTGAGCGACAGACAACACAGAGAGAGAGACTTTAGAGAGTATTCATTTCAAGCATTTAGGAGGGGAGGGAAAAGCCCTCACACAATGCTCACCCAAAAGTTAAATTATTATTATTTTGAACAATTTCCCCCATCTCAGAAATGGCAGCGTAGAAATGGCAGGATCCCTCCTTGGCATCCCTGGTGTGAAGAGAAGAGGCGTCGCTGCCTGGGAAAGTGTGATAATTCATAATGAAACATTATCTCCAGACCCATATGTTCCACTTTCTATTTTGGGCTAATTTGCTGGAGCTTTTTTTCCGAACCCAGACCGCAGGGGAGGACAGCTGCCTGGCCATGGCAAAGGCAAGCACCGTCTGCCCCCTTTCCCTCCCCAGCAAACACACACACACAACGCACACCTTTCCCCCCAAACACACTTGTTCAGAGGTGGAGGGGATCTGTGTCATATGCTGTCAGCAAAATGACACATTTTTCTTCTCCAGTGATTTTTCAGCCAGTGTAGTTAATTCTGCAGATATGCTTTGGATCGCATTGTTGTACATTGCATTGCAATGTCTCTGGCTTGGCTGCTGCATAATGGTTCAGCTGCACATGCATCCTCATAGGATGACACACTTGCAAGAATGTGCAAGAGTATTTGCACAAGTGTTTGCACTCTTCTGGAGGCACCGGTTCTCATCTGATCTTGGAAGTTTTGCAAGGTCATGGCTGCTTATTTCTGGGAAGGGCAAATGCCCAGGAATGCCAGGTTTGTTGTTGTTGTCTTTGGATTAAAACCCAGAGTAGGTTCAGGACCCTGCTGACAAGGAAACCATTACAGTTGAGTCACAGGACCACCTGTGAATGTGGAAAAACCACCAATTAAAAAGCATTATACAGTGCTCCCGCACCATATGCACTGTACGTGGTTTTAACCTTACAAGTAGGGTTAAGCCACTGGGGATATAATGACGCGTGCGCCCATGCCACACGCACTGCGGTGCACATGGGAACATTCCCCCATTAAAACAAACAGGGTTTGAGTATACATGTTTTTCCCCATATGTGGGGGGGGGGGGGGGGTCTGGAACAGATCCCCGGCGTATGGGGAGGACCCACTGTATTTTGTTATGTGAAAGAACCCCTATTTAGGAATCCCTAGGTCCTCTATGGTCAACATCTGCCAGAAGCTGACCACAGAATCACTCTGGAAGACCTACAAATGCCCAGAGAAGTTGTTTCCTGTGGGTTTTTCGGACTATGTGGCCATGTTCTAGCATAACAAAACCCACAGAAAACTATGGATGCCAGCCATGGAAGCCTTTGACTTCACGCCTAGAGAAGTGTTTTCTTCTCTAGCAACTTCTAGTCCTCCTGCGCAACTCTATGGTCAATTCCCAGCAGAGTTGCGCCGGAGCACCTAGAGATTCCTAGAGAGAATGCATTAATCAAATCCACAAATGTCAAAGCTGCAAAATGTGTGCCGTTTTCAGTATCACACCTAGAAAATATACAAGAAACCTGGGTGAGGAGGAGGCGGGGAGAGCCAAAATCAGAGAGACAGTTACTAAAAGGCATTCTAGATCAATTAGAAAGGCTCCTCTCATGCTTGGTATGTAGTGACCCCAAAGAAATAGCATCCAGGTATCCATGGCTGCTTGCTCTTCTTGGTCTTACCCTCGCAGACGTTTTTGATCACATCTGCCGCAAAAGGGCGAGTGACCCACGCCACGTGCCGGATCCGTTTCTGTGTCGCCCTCCGTCCTTTTCCAAGGCAATTCCGGAGGCGCCGCAACAAGACGTTTGCAGATTGTCTGCATGCACAACGCTCTCTTTTTCCCCTCGCGCTTGAGTGGCAAAGGCATCCAGATGGCCGCTTGTTATTTGACCCACATATCCTTTCGCAAGTGCCATGGAAATGCCAGGCAGCCTGAGAAAGACGATGGTGTGGAAAGCCAGGCTCGCTGAGTTTGGCTGGCACCTTCTAAAATACATCCTTTCAAAAAAGCACACTTGAATCGTCTCATGCGTTGGGCATCCAAATGAACCACTCTGGAGGGAAGCAGGTAACTACTCAGCGTTCGGCTGTCACCTTGCAAAATATATACATTTCTTAAAAACCAAAGGATTCTGGTGGCAAAGTGTACCATGTGTTGGCGTTCAAATGAGCCACCCTTGTGGGAATCAGTAATGACTACACAACTACATTGGTCCATCTCCCTGAACTTTCATCCTCCAATTGTTTTGGACTTCAGCTCCTAGAAACCTAGAATACACTTCGTGTATTTCTTGACTGCATCTCCAGATGTTTTTGGACTACAAGTTCCATAACCCCCAATCATAAGCCACTCTGGCCAGGTCCAATGGGAGCAATAGTCCCAACCGTTCAGGTTGCTGACCCTCTAAGATAGTGGTTCCCATCCCTTTGTCCTCTGTTAGTTTTGGACTTCAGGTCCCAGAAGCCCCAGCCAACTTGGCCAACAGCCAGGAATCATGGGAGTTGAAGTCCAAAACATCTGGAGAACCAAAGCTTGGGAAGCAATGACTTCTAGTATACAAAGATATAGCTACCTCCATCTGTTTTAGCATAAAAGGGAATAAAGGAGCCCAGTAACATCTTGTAAACAGTAAACAGGCTTGTTTAAACTAATTGGGAATAATAATAATAATAATAATAATAATAATAATAATAATAATAATAATAATAGGTTTTATTTATATCCCACCTTTCCAAACAGGATCAAAGCGGGTTACAAGAAAATATATAAACAAATACAGGCATATACCAACTAAAAATTACGTATCCCTTATCGCTTACCTTAACAAAGACGCCAACACTATAGTTACAAATTACATAATTAATTTAAAATAGACAAATTTTAAAATAAGCAAGACAGTATAAATGCCCACCATATCCCACAAAACTAGAAATTCCAGGGTTCGATAGCATTGAGCCCAAGACGACTGGGTGTCCTCCTTTCCCCTGACATGTCCTACATTTCAGCCTTCTGTCCAGGAGGAATTGCAAAATGACCTCCATTTTGGAGCATGACTCTGAAGCATGAATATATATTTATAGGACTGTTTGGAGCTTTGGTAGTGTACTCCATTTGTCTTGAATGCCCTACATTTTATGGTGCCTTGTCCTCCTTTCCAGTTTGGACATCTGGTCACCCTGATGGTCACCTTTGCAGTTAGGACATCTGGTCCCTATGGCAGGGGAAGTGGAGCCAAAGTGCATAATTTCTGCAGTGCGGATGCAGCCTTGGTAATGAAAGGGAGGCGTTTAGATTGGCGCTGTGCCCCGCGATGACTTTGAACAACTTTGTCTCATTTCGCGGGGGAGATGAGAAACCATTTTGATGGCGTAACCAGTTCAGAACTTTCCCCAGAAAGCCAACAATGGCTCGAAGATCCCATGAGCCTTAATGCCTTCATGCTCCAGCGAGTGACAAGAGCCGTGGCACCAGTGCGATAATAATGATACACCTAATTTTGTCTTTTCAGTTTTGCAAGGAACAATTTTTCTGCTGTCTTGATGCGCGACGAGGGAATTAGCCGCTCCCCGGCACAATAACCGGCTCTCGGGGCAGATTTTGACAAAGGAAATCGCAGCAAACTCTTAACATTATTACCATGTTTATCTCCGCCGCTGCAGAGTCTCTCTCTCCCTCTCCTAATTTCATTTGAATTTGAATGAGGGCCATCTTTGCATTATGGAGGGGAGTCTCGATATGACCCTGCATACACGCGCATAGAGATATAAAGTTTCGCTGTAAGAGAGAAGCATTAAAAGAGCATTCAAATATACTTCTTTTGCAAACAGAAATCTGTTATGGATGGAAAAGCGGGCGCTGAAGTGAGACCAGTTACAAGGGAGGGAGGACACCCCTCTGGCACTGGAAACTTAGCGCAAAATGGCAAGCATCTTGAGAGCGACTTATACATGTGTCAGTACAGCTTGCATGACAGCAAGTCCCCAATTTATTTATGCATTTGTTTAATTAATTTGCATCCCATTTTTCTAGACAGGGTGCAGAGAGTAAAGTTGAAAACTTTCATGGCCGGCATCCATCATTTTTTGTGGGTTTTTTGGACTCTGCGGCCATGTTCTAGAAGAGTTTATCCTTGACGTTTTGCCAGCATCTGTGGCTTTGGTGTCTTCAGAGAACGAAGGGTGCAAAGAGCTATTTTCCTGCCCTTTTGCTCTATTCAAAAACCTCCAATGCCCTACAAAGGACTATGGACTACAACTCTGGAGACCAGGGTTCGAATCCCTATGTGACCATAAAAACCCACTGGGTGACCTTGCGCAAGTCACAGTCTCTCAGAGGATGGCAATGGCAAACTGAAGAAGCTTTCTAAGAAAACCCCATGATATGGTCACCTTAGGGTTTCCAGAAATTGGAAATGACTTGAAGTCACACAACAACAACAGCAAAGAAGGTTTAGGCACTGCCCTTTCTTACCAGAGAGAAAAGATGGAGGGGGAGAGTCAAGAAATCAGAGGAAGACCTGGGCTTAGAATGGCAGCTCTGAACAAACTAGACCAGATCCTGAAGTGTCATGATGTGTCATTAAATACTAAAGTTGGGGTGGTGCATGCAGTCATATTTCTCATTTCTGTGAAAGCTGGACCATGCAGAAAGCCGATAAGAAGAGAATCGACTCATTTGAAATGTGATGCTGGAGAAGACCTCTACCATGGACTTCCAAAAAACAGCAAGGATAGGTCCTGGAGCAAACCAAGCCTGAAGTTTCTCTAGGGGCCAAGATGCCTAAACTCGGATTGTCATACTTTGGAGACATCATGAGAAAACACAACTCACTAGAAACGACAATAATACTTGGAAAGGTAGAAGGCGCTAAGAAAAGAAGAAGGTTGCAATCCAGATGGATGGACTCAACGAAGGAGGCATGAATCTGCAAGTTGGTGAGTTGGAGGTCTTTCATTCATAGGGTCAAAGTCAACAACAACAACACAGCCCACTCCTTTACCATTACAGATGCTACTGTCACGGACTTTGATTAATCCAAAATCATGCTTTATAGAAAAGCGTGCATATTTTATTTTGAGATGGGGTGAATTCAAGCCAATGAGTGCTTGTCCACCCCCTTGGAAAAAACACACACCCGGGCATACAATCCTTCCCTTTCTTTCCCACTCGTACAATATCGTTTTCACACCCGCCTCTTCCCTCCAAGGAACCACACATTTCTTTTCATGCTGCGAGGGAAGCCACATGGCTCCACAACCCACAAAGTAGTCCTGCGCTTAGGAACGGACAAATCTGCCCCCGACAGCTGAGACCTAAGCTTTGTTTTAAGAAGCATGGCCAGATAATAGCCAGGCAGACTGAAGAAAGAAGGGAGAACACGGGCGAGGAAGGGGAAAACGTATTTTATTTCCAAAAGAATTTCTTTTGTAGTATATAGTTTTTATAAAAAAGTATGTGAAGTGCTCCTGCAAAAAGGGGAGGGAATGAAATGTGGTCTCTGCAAAGGAGTTTCCACTCTGCTTTGTTTATGCATTGCGATGCGCAGGTCAAGGAAGCACTCTGTTAATCTGCTTCTGCAGTGAAATAAACCCCCAACTAAGTGATATTTTCAATACAAACATTGGTGTTAAAAATGCTTAGCGCATAACAATGTCATCTAGCGCATTCATGCCATCACAGTCTGGTGCAGAGGTTAGAAAGTTGGGTGAGAACTTGCAAGAGACAGGTTTTTATCCCCAGTGCAATTCAATGGGTGACCGTAGGACTTTCTATTCCTTTCTTTCTTTCTTTCTTTCTTTCTTTCTTTCTTTCTTTCTGTGTCTGGCCTACCTCACAGGGCTGTTATGAAAGAAACATACAAGAACAATATCTCCTGCCTTGAATTTTTTGTACAAAAAGCAGGATACTAATGCAACTAAAAAAAGGAAAAGCTGATCAATAAAAGCAAGGAAGGAAGGAAGGAAGGAAGGAAGATTACTGACACAATAAACAGATGATTTATGGGGGGAAACAGATGGACAGATTAGAGATATGTCTGCATGCATCATGGAATTGCCCACACAAAACTGCATTTTTGCAACCTTGGACACGTTGCACAAAATTGCTGTGTATTAGATGGAAAAGTCCAGTCACCTCCATATGGGAACTTCAGTATGCAACATAAATAAAGAAATCAAATAAAGAAATCAAATAGTTTCAGAAAATAAAATAACTTTTGACAGACGATGCTTCGGCTCTCTTTGAAAAGAAAAGTTGGCCCGACTCCAGCTTCGTGTCTTAGCCTTTCCTTCATGCTGTATTTTTCTTCTCCTTCTTTGCAGACCCGAAACCTAAGAAGTTGCCTTTCTGTATAATGAGGGGCACTTCATGTTGAAGCGTGTGCCAGGGAACAAGGCAATTTGCACCCAGAGTGACAAGGGTCTGGATGCCTGAATCTCAGCCAAGCCGGGCGAGTGGTTTTGGCAGGAAAGCCTCCGCGTCGCAGTCGCAAGCGCTTCTCGCCGTTCACCTCTTCCGACGCAAAAGGTCGGCCCTTTGGAACCGCTCTCTGAGAAGCTCTTTCCATCCATCCCCCGTCTTTCTAATTCCTGCCAGCAGAGTTTACAGGAGTAATTACATTTAGGCTCGGTTTGGCTATATAGTTAATGAACCACTTACAAACAATCCAGCGTTTTCTCTCCTCTTAATGACGGAGATTAATTGGGCGACCAGATGTCCTCCCCACCCCACAAGATACTCCAGTTGAAGCTGTACTCAACTACAATAGGATCCAATGGAGTAGCCGGTGCCTTCAGTGCCAATGAGGTAGAGTATCTACTTTGGGGTTCAAATGAGCCTCATCTCCAAAATAGGTTGAAAACCTTATATCAATTTGACACCTTAGAATGCTAGAACCAGAGAATCCTAGTATTGGAAGAGACCCCAAGGATCATCTAGCTCAGTGGTTCCCAAACTGTGGGTCGTGACCCCTTTGGGGGTTGAACGACCCTTTCACATATTTCCGGTGGTCTTAGGAACCGATTTTTGGTAATTTTATGGTTGGGGGGTCACAGGGACGTAGCCAGGAGGGGTCCTTGGGGTCTGGACCCTCCCCCCTTCCATTAGATAAAATGAATGGTGCATGCCACCATGCCACCGCACCCAAGATCCATTATAATGGTGGCACTTAGTCTGGAACCCCCCTCCCAAAATCCTGGCTACGTCCCTGGGGTCATCACAACATGAGGAACTGTGTTAAAGGGCCGTGGTATTAGGAAGGTTGAGAACCACTGTTCTAGTTCAACCCCATTCAGCCATGGAGGAAGACACCATCAAAGCCCTCCCAACAGATGACCATCCATTTAAAAGCCTCCAAAGAAGGAGAGCCCACCACTTTCCAAGGCAGAATCTTCCACTATTGAACAGGTCTTACTATCAACCCTCTTCTGCCATGCAGGACGCAACCCAAGCCCTCCCAACAGATGGCCATCCAACCTCTGTTTAAAAGCCTCCAAAGAAGGAGACTCCACCATTTTCCAAGGCAGCGCCTTCCACTGTTGGACAGCTCTTATGGTCAGGACGTTCTTCCTGACGTTGAGGTGGGATCTCTTCTGCCTAATATTGGTATTCAGGATGGTGTAACGCAACCATGTACAAGGGTGTGAGAATAACTTCACATACATATGCATGTTGTAGGATCTTGCCAGGAGTTTGGATCCAGTTAGGTCTGAATCCCATTGGTAGACCCATGGAATCCGTTGTTCCCAACACAGAGGTAAATTGTATTGATTCAATGGGTTTATGCTAGTCCAAAGGATTCAGGAGCGTTGTTGTTGTTGTTGTTGTTGTTAATAATAATAATAATTTTTATTTATATCCCGCCTTTCCAATTGCATGATCAAGGTGGCTTACAAGACAAGAAACAATAAAATACAGATAAAGCATCACAATATAAAAAGTTTAAAAACATCATTACTAGGGGTAGGAACGGGAATCTATACAAATCACAATTCACTAGGGGCAAGATAAAGACAATATATTGCACTAATCCGGGGTCGAAGAACAAGAACAAGGAGCAGAGAAAGAACACTATTACCTAGAGTGAAAAAGCCAGCTGGAATAGATGCGTTTTTTTAATTGTTTCTTAAAAGAAACTAAAGATGCAGAGGAACGGAGCTCTATAGGGAGCTTATTCCACAATGAGGGGGCGGCGATAGTGAAAGCCCTCTGTGAGGTCCTCACCAAATGGGATTTAGGGACCTCTAACAAATTGGTCCCAGATGTTCTGAGTGTGCGGGGCGGATTGTATGGGGAGAGACGGTCCTCCAAGTACCCTGGGCCCAAGCCATTTAGGGCTTTATAGGTCAAAACCAACACCTTGTATTGAGCTCGGAAGCGAATGGGTAGCCAGTGGAGATCTTTTAAAATAGGTGTTATGTGGTCTGTCCTGGAACTACCAGCGACCAGTCTGGCTGCCATATTCTGCACCAATTGAAGCTTCCGGGTTTGGTACAAGGGTTGCCCCATGTAGAGTGCATTGCAGAAGTCCAATCGAGAGGTTACCAAAGCATGTACAACAGTTTCAAGGTCCCGACGGCCCAGGTAGGGGCGCAGCTGGCGTATCAGCCGAAGCTGATAACAAGCACTCCTGACCGTCACGTCCACCTGGGATGTCAGATGAAGCGACGAATCAAGGAGTACTCCCAAGCTGCGCACCGAGTCCCTCAAGGGGAGCGTGACCCCATTCAGGACAGGCTGACAAATCTCACCACCCGGAACCGAGGGACCTATCACCAGTACTTCCGTTTTCCCTGGATTCACACTGAGTTTGTTCTCCCTCATCCAGCCCATTACCGACGCCAAGCAGGCATCTAGAGGAGAGATGCCATCCTTAGTTACTGCATCAGTCGGAGACTGTTGTTGTTGTTGTTGTGTGCCTTTAAGCTATTTCTAACATATGGCAACCTTAAGGCAAGCCTATCATGGAGTTTTCTTGGCAAGTTTCTGCAAAGGGGGTTTGCTATGGCCATCCTCTGAGGCTGAGAGAGTGTGACTTATCATCATAAAATCATAGAATGAGTTGGAAGAGGCCCCAAGGGCCTCCCATCCAACCCCTTGCCATGCAGGCATTCACAATCAAAGCATCCCTGATAGATGATCATCCAGTCTCTAAGGTCACACACGCGGGGTACAAATTGGCCAAAAGGGGCAGTCTGCCTGCGCCTTGTTTTGCTGCATGAGGAAGCTTCAGCGGACAAACCGCGCGGCTTCCTCGCACAGAAAAAAGAACCCGTAAAAAGCGGGTTCTTTTTGCGAGGCCATAATGATGCCACAGTGCGCCACTGGTGCACATGCAATGTCATTATGGCGCCGTGACGTGCGGATGCTAAGCGTCCATCGTGTCAAAATGGCAGCGCCCATCTGTACAGGGTGCTGCCATTTTGACACCCTCATCACATTTGAGGGGTGAAGGGCGTCTGGAAGTGTTGCCCCTTGCACATGACGAGGGTGCCCTATAGCGCCCATCTGTCCAGCACCACAGTAAGTTTCATGACTGGAATCAGTAAATAAGTAGATTACTCAAAAGGTGCACAAATGAAACATGAGAAGTTGCTGGGTCTCACCTTGGCCATGCATTTGTTAGGCAGATGATGCATTTCAGTTGTGCACATTCGCATGCGCATAGAAACGCACAAACGCCACGTACCTGGTGCCTTCTTTCTCCTATAATTGATATTGGATCCATCTCTGAATGCGCTTGATTTCCATGTCTACATTTCCCTCCCTGCCTTTTGCTTCTCTTTGGCGAAGAGACACCTAATTAAATGCCCGGCTTTCAGCTCTTTCCTAACAAATGGATCCCTGTGTTCCTTCCAACAAGGACTCTCATTAGAGGAGCTGTTCTTTGCCATTATTTATGCCCCTTCTATAATTAAAAATTCTGAAAGCTAATTACAATTATCCATCAGTTTTTCGACAGAGTAAGGTGAGATCTTAACCTTTTTTAGCAACATTGTCTTCCTGTCCCCTGAATTCCTCTGGGAAGCTAGGAAGCCCTCTCGAAAATTCGTTTTGGTGAATTCCTTTTCCTTCTCTGCGAAATCTGTTTTTGTTTTCTCCTCCTCTTTCCTCCAGTTTGCAAGATGCATTGTTGTCCTTTTAACCATGTCACCGTCAACATAGGAAAACTGTGCATCTGAGGACCTCGTTCACAAAGTCAATTATGGTTCACAGATCTGGACTTCCAAGCTGAGATGTGTCTATTGGGCATCTTCCCATAGCTTCCCCAAACAAACCAAAGGTATGAAAGAGGAGATGAAATTCTATATGCACGTTTTATGGAGGCCCTGATACAGTGGGCCTCCAAAGGAGGAGATCTCCAAAGAAGGAGACTCCATAAAATGTGTTGTTATTGCATGCCTTCAAGTCATTTCCAACCTACCATGACAGCACTTCAAGTGGTGTCAAACCGCATTATTTCTACAAGGAGTAGTGCATATAGAATTGCATTCCCTACTGTCATACCTTTGGTATGGGAAGATGCCCAATAGACACATCTCAGCTTGGAAGTCCAGAATTATAGATATTTAAACCGTTCTGGACCCCGCTCCCCCAGTAGAGGAAATTCCACGTATGCTGGAGCTCTATTAGAAATAATGGGGCTTGTGCCTGTGGCGCGATGCGGCCCATTGCTTCTTCCGGGACATACAGGGCTTTTTCCGACATGGCTTTCAGCATATGTAAAAGGAAATGTTTCTCTGACATGGACACATGTCCGCGCAGATTTCCCCATTACATGGAACGTCTGTCCTCAAATGAATGGCTAAATTCTCCCAAGGAGAAAACACTTCAATACTTTACTGTATTAAGAATACTAGGATTATAGAATCATAGAGTTGGAAGGGGGTCCACAGGTTACTGAGTCCAACCGACTGCTCAATGCAAGATCTTCAATGATTCCCAAACTCTGGTCTTCCAGGTGTTTTGGACTTCGGCGCCCAGAATTCCTGACTGATGGCCAAGCTGGTTAAGGATTCTGGGAGTTGATGTCCAAAACAGCTTGAGGACCAAAGTTTGGGAATCACTGAGCTACAGCATCTCCAACAAATGCTGCCCAGACTCTTTTTGAAGGCCTCCAGAGAAGATGAATGAACTATATCTCTAGGTACCTGGTCCCACTATGTTGCTCTTTATGCTGACCTGGTTTTATAGGATTTCCCAACAGCAATGTGGTCCATACAAATGCTGAGTTTTGCATTACGTGAATGCCTAGGCACTATGTCCCACAATTTCTATCTCCTTGGTCCAAAAAAACGCAACGCATTATAATTAATCTTTGGTCTTCAGATGATAGGATCTCTTGGTCAGTTCCTGCACAGCCCCTATCTCCGGCGAAGGCTTATTATTCCTCAACATATTTCCCACTGACTTTGCCAATCATTAGAAAATGCGCTTGCACCGTTATGGGCTTGGATATAATCTTGCTGAATAATGCATCCTTGAAGGAGATATCAGGGGAAAATTAAGCATGCCTCAGCTAAATTGGCCCGATACAAATAATAAGGTGTTTTCTCCATGGGAGAATTTAGCCATTCATTTGAGGACAGACGTTCCCTGTAATGGGGAAATCTGTGTGGACCAATTCTTATACATGTGTCCATGTCAGAGAGACATTTCCTTTTACAGAGGAGACCAGGAATGCCTTTTTGGTGAGGAACACTTAAAATGTAACTGGAAGTCATGTACCTACATTGGTTGGAAACCTATGGACAGTCTCAACCGAAGCAGACCTCTTTCTATCAATGGTTGAATAGCATGTCAGCCCTAAAGTCCACTGCATTAACTCAATGGGTCTCCTCTAGTTTGGTATCGTGAAAAGACATTAGAAAAGGCAATAAGGTTTTGATAAGGCGGAAGGCAGAAGAGAAAGAGGTGGATGGACTCCGTCAAGGAAGCTATGGCCATGAGTTTGAAAGACCTGATCTGGGTTATTGATCACTTGGAAGTCTCCCATTTGTAGGGTCATCCCATGTTGAAGTCTACTTGATGGCCCTTGACAATGACAACCAACTCTACCTTGGATTGCTGTTAGGGATCAGGCCAATATGGAACTTGGAAAAGTTACTTTTTCCCCCCTGAAGGACAGCTACCAAATATCTCTGGGGACCTAAAAATCAAACTGGATTATTTCTGTTGTGTGTGTTTTGGACCATAGTGGTATAATTGTATAGTGTGAAAGGGCCCTTCAACCAGGATACTTGCAGCCTTCTAGCAGAGAGCTCTAAGTCCCTGGCCATACCGTCTGAGGCATTCTGGGATTTGTAGTCCAAAATACATTTGAATACGACTTTCCTGACCATGTCAAGATGTGGGCAGGCAATTGTACCGCAACGCCAAACTTAAGTCACATCGGTGCTTCTTGGCCTCACGCTTCAGTCTCTTCTGAAAAAGGAATCCATGGAATAAGGAAGCAGGGATTTAGCATTTTGTCATGGAAATCATTCACGGGACTCGCATCCCATCTCACCTCAGTACTTAAAAATACCAGTAATATACATATTTCCAAGCTTACACATGCTTCCTTGGGGAAAGACTAAAAATAAAAGACTTCAGACACTTGAGCATTACTCATTCTCAGAAGCGCTCAAGCACAAAATGCGTGCCGCTGTTTGTCATTTATGCGGTTTTTCATTCACAACGGGTCGCAACGTTTGCCAGACTTGCAAATCAGTGACTTTGCCGGACGTTTGCTACCAGAGGATCGCTGGTTATCTTCTCAAAACTCTCTCTGCTTAATATTATTATTATTATCATCATTATCAATGCTTGGCTTTTGCAAGATCCTTGAAATTGCACTTTGATTTCAATTGATGGGTAAATTAGCGATGGCATCAAGACCTGGAGTATTTGCTTCCCCAAGTGATTATCCTAAGCCTTTGCATGTTCTTCGTCTTCTTTTAATGCCATTCCAGATTCCAGATTCATGTGGACTTTTGCCTCACGGCAAAAAGTGTCCACCGTTCTCCAAAATACATTGTTTTGACTGCTCCTGTCTTTCCACAATCTAAAGGGCATCTTCTATGGGATCTGACCTCCTTCAACCATCAACCATCTGCTATGGATCCTGGAGGTCATGGTTGGTCAGCTTCCAGCTGCATCCATTTGGCAACTTCCTCCCAAAGCCCCTTTCAGCCTCGAAGGCACATGTTTCCAAAATGTCACATCCGCGCATTGGGTAGGTGGTGTGCGCCAAGGCGAAAGTGTGCACCGCCAGCCTTTCGCACCTTCTTCTTATTCCTTTGCAGGTGGAAAGGACTACTTTTCAATGCCCCCGAAAAGCTGGGTTGTGCTCCTCTCTAACGTTTCCAAGAACGCGCCTTAGATACAAATTGCGCCGTTGCGTGAAATTCTGCCTTAATGTCAGCGTGAAACTTGAGCAAACAGATGGGGAATAGCTGGAGAGGATTTGGACTGCAATGCCTTTCCAGTTTTCTTTTCCAAAACAATTCCGCGGCTGGAAAAGGTCCTGAGAGGTCCCTCCAAGAAACTCCACAAAAGGAGCATCCATTTTCTTTTGCAATAATACTCTGTTAATTTTAACGTTTAAAAAAGACACATAAAAACGTTAAAACAAACATAAAAAACAAACACACAAATACTCCGTTTAAAATTACATCCTTATCAAGCCAAAAAAGGAAAAGGAAGGCTACATATTCCTCTATAACTACAATACTCATATTCTTATATCATAATAATACTACTACTACTACTAATAATAATAATAATAATAATTTATATCCTGTGTCTGCCTTCGGATCGAGTCGGGTAACAAACGGTACATGAATAAAATACATAAATGCATACATAATAATACATATTATTCTTATCCTCCATCTTAAAACTAGACCACATGAATATAAACAACATCATATAAAATACAGATAAAATCACTTAAAATATATATGCAATCATAATTTCTGAGTCTAACTTCTGTATAATTAAGTATCTTCCACAAATGTATTTCCAGTTCTGGGAAAAGAGCAGGATATATTATAATTATATGAATATAATAATAAAAATAATAATAATTTTCCTTTTCCATCTATCTCTTTACATACAGCTTCCCATATTAGAAAAACTCCATGTTATTACTCCATTATTTTCATATCAAACTGTCCTTGTTTTATCACCTTAAGAAAAACAATAATCTAATTCTTCTACAGTAAAGGATATATACCTGTTATCATAATAGACTTCTATAATTGCATATCAATTTCATTCCGTAATCCTGCATACCCAGTTTTATCAGTGCACCCCAATGATTATCTATGCATTTCAATATCTGATCCCAAAAAGGAGCATCCATTTTATAGGGAGAAGCGGAGACATCGTTTCCCATCCTTCTTTGGGCTTTTTCGGTTTCCAAAATCTCACCGAAACGGGAGACGCGGGATTTCAAGGTGGAGAGAAACCGAGTCGGGACATCCGCGTCTCCAAACGTTTTGCTTGTTATTGGCCATCTTGAAAAGACTTTGTCCTGAAATGCATGCAAGAGCAATAAAACATTTGATTTCTCCTTGATAGGTCTGTCACCTTCTTCCCTGCAATTTCTCCGGTTAACCTGTGAGACTTTCAATTTCCAAGCTCTTAAGACCCAATTTCCGAGGCGATGCTCCTGAGAAATGAAGTAACTTTCCAAGGCTAATTTGTTTGTTTATATATATATATTGTCATACTCTCCGAATGACAGAAAGGCAGTGAGGACACCAGCAACAACAACAAAACGAAGAAGCAAAAGGCATGGCAGAAAGAGCTTTCGTTTGTCATTTTTGTGGCGCTGACGTCTCCCTACCTTTCCGGGAAAACGCATAAATCCTTCTCACCTAAGCTGCAATTTCATAGGAAGGGGACATAAGCTGTATTTACAGAAGACAACTGCCGTTTACTGATAAAATAGAAAGATGAGATGCCTCCCCAAGTACATGGCGCAGCTGTGCTCCAAAAGCCAAGGTTAAGCATCTCCAACTTTAGCGCAAGAGACAACTCAGGGAATGCGCTGATCCGCCTTGTTTATCGGATGAGAGTCTAGTTTAAACAAATACAATCCTTTCCGAATGTCTCTCACACTCCTATTTTTTAAAACACACTCATAGAGATTCTGCTGATAGGATAACAAGCGGAAAGACGTGCCACAAAAGGGAAAAAGAGGCGAGAAGGGAAGAGGGAAAACACAGCGGCTTCATTCTCACTTTAAAAAAAAGCAGTTCGTGATCCGAATTGACGGATCGATTTGACGGTAGAGTGTGGTTCCCACTACATTTGCCCTGTTCGCATCCCCCCCCCAAAAAAAATAACTCACTTGTGGTTCACATTGACAAACGGATCGGTTCAAAATGGACCCGCTCCAGCCGGCCAAAGGGCAAATTTAAATCGATTCTGATCCGCATCTGGTTCACACTTGCGCGGAATCAATTTATGCAAAAAGACGTGGAAAACATCAGTGTCAAAAAGACGCGGGTTCAATGGGTCTGGCACATGGCCCCCCCTCTCTCCAAATTGCTTCAGCAAATCGATTCAAGTGGGAACCAGGGGCATTTGAACTGGTCCAAACCAATTTGTGATCCGGTGTAAAAGGTAGTGGGAATCAGGCCAACAACTCCAAACTTAAGCACCAGTCTTCAAAACTAGATAGCAGGTCCGATGATGATGATGATGATGATGATGATGATGATGATGATGATGGGTTTTAATCTAAACTGTAACCAAGGACCAAAACACACTGCAAAAAGAATCCAGTTTGAGACTGCTTTAACTGCCTAGGCTCAATGCCAGGGGATTCTGGGAACTGTAGTTTAGCCTTCTCTGTGAAAGAAGTCTGGTGCCACAATAAACTACAATTCCCAGGATTCCCTAGCACTGAGCCAGGATAGTTAAAGCGGTCTCCAACTGGATTATTTCTACAGTGTGTTTTGAACCGATCTGTAAAACAGATCAGATCCATCGAATCAATGGGATTTAGATCTGTATTGATTTTCCACTCAGCAACTGAGTCAGTGAATTCTGACTATTTGTTTCTGGGTTTGTTGCAAGGCCTGGGAAGAAAAGAGAAATCCTACTCTATCTTATTTTTATTTTGACCGTATTGAATGATAAAACAGTATAAAATATGGTTACATATAACAATATGATTCTTAGTCTGTTTTGCAAACCCATGATTTGTACATGAAACATACAAATCCATATTGTTGTCTTTTTATCTTAACATCTTTAATATCCCCCTCCCCATAAATCTTCTTTTTGGTATCATCGGTTTGGTATCATGTATCATTGGTTTGCTATTTTAACTTATTACCTTCTTTATCCGCTTTTCCCCGCATTTTATTTGGACATTTCTATATCTGTGCTTCTTTAGAAACCCATCATAGCCATCATCACATACTTCACTCTTTTATGGAGAAATCCCACTTTAAAAGAAACAGTTTGGTTTGCATTTGTGTGTTTTCTAGTCTTGGTGGTTGCGTCCAATTTATGCCCTGAATGTAGAAGAAATTGCCCTTGAGTTTGTCAAATTACTCGTGGGTTGAATGTTGGATCGCCGTAAGTTGGAAACGACTCGAAGGCTCACAACAACCACAACAAAACCCATCTCTACAAATGTCGTGAAAACAATGGAAGCCTGCAAGGCGCTCTTGTCTCCCATCAGCTGCGGAAAGATGGGTATTCCAGCAAAATCACAGCGTTGGGGATGAGTGGGATTGGCGTATTTAAGGTTTTGTGTGCGCACGGTGTGATGATAACACTCAGTAACCGAAGAGCTTCCCGAATAGTGTTTGGAGTGGCTTTTGCAGAGAGAGAAAGAGAGAGAGACACACATCAGACGAGATTCATTACGGAAAGAGAATAAAATGTCAAACGTTTTATCGGTTCTGCAAAGCGGTGTGTCAGATGGATTTCCAATTCCCCGCTTGCGCTCCCACATCCCTCTCCAAATCTTGATTAAAATGACAAGTGATTCTTTAAATATGAATAATATTTCTTCTGTAGGCATCTCCGCGTTTCGATCTTTTCCCTTTCTCCCCTGTTTTATTGGTCATGGCCTACTCTTTGGAAGAGCGAGGCGGCTGCCTCAGGATGCTGCCTTCCTCTGGCAGGAGATGTTGAGGGCGAGAAGGCAAAACACAATTTGCTAGCCATCATTTTGCATTGTGCGTTCGAGGCCAGTGCGGTGTGGGAAACTAAGGCCCTATACAGACTGCCAAAATAAAGCTACTTCGGGTCACTTTGGAGGTATGCTGTTTAAATGATGCATGCATCCTAAGAGACCGGAAGCCACGCCAAAGCCACGATCCAGTCCTAAACACTGGAGCGCAGCTTTGGTGCAACTTCCAGACTCTTAGGATGCATGCAACATTTAAACAGCATACCTCCAAAGTGACCCGAAGCAGCTTTATTTTGGCAGTCTGTATAGGGGATCTTCTTTCTCAGGTGCCAACATAACATTGCTGGCTTTGGGGAGTTGTTGTTGTCGTTGTGTGCCAACAAGTCGTTGGCAGTCCAAGAGGCATGGGGTGATCTTAGCATGTTTCTTCAGATGGGTTTTGGCATTGCTTTCCTCTGAGGCTGAGAGAGTGTGACTTACCTAAGGTGGTCAAGCTGGGATTTCAAACCCAAAGTCATAGTCCATTGCTCAAACCGCTGCACTCTGCCAGCTTTGGGCAGCACACTCTTTACTTGGGAGAAGCAATTGCTGATGGCTTCCATGTCAGTGGGGCTGTAAATCTGCTCTGGGCTTTAGTCCAACCTCTATAAAAGTTGCTTTGAGTCCCAGTTTTGGGAGAAAGTTGGGGTAAAAATAAAGGAATATATGGGGATGGGAATGAGCAGAACAGGATAGGAACTAGCCAAGACGATGAACCTTTTGGCAGATGCCATTGAGCACCTGAGATCTGAAAGGTCAAATTGAAACCCATCCTGGATGCACTGACTTGGAAGGCATTAGTTGTCCCAGCCATTTGCTGTGTTGCCTCAGGCAGCGAAATACCTTGAGTCAGGTATCTCTAAAAGAGAGCCAACTATTACTCTGAATTTTTTCAGAGGAGAACAAAATGCAATGGCCGCTCGCCCACGGCAGAGTTGGGTTCTTTTCCTTGGGGTCTTTCTTTCTTTGACGCTTGTTGTGTGGATGGTGGTAGCAATTGGAAAGTTGTCTCTTTCTATAGCCTATGAGCAACTGGGACCGCCAGTGAGACCTAGTGGTTTGAGCATAGGACTAGGACTCTGGAGATTGGGATTCGATTCCTTGCTCTGCAATGGAAACCCGAGCCACTAAGAAGACCCCCTCAGTTGTCCTCAGCAGTATGTCTGTGACATGGCGGGCCCAAGAGATCTAATGAGGATCGCCAGATTTTTGCAGGTTCATCTAGGGCAGTGGTTCCCAACCTGTGGGTCCCAGCCACTTTGGGGGTCGAATGACCCTTTCACAGGGGTCCCCTAAAACCATTGGAAAACACATATTTCTGATGGTCTTAGGAACGGAGAAATCGCAATTTTATGGTTGGGGTCACCACAACATGAGGAACTGTATTAAAGGGTCGTGGTATCAGGAAGGTTGAGAACCACTGGTCTAGGAAGATGCAATCTCTTAGCTAGTCTTCACCCAAACCATATAGGAATAGGAAACAAAGCAGTGGGGCTTCTCCTTTTTAATGAGCTATAGGGCAGTGATCAATTCAATCAAGCGGATGTGAGGCGGAACTGGAGCTAAACTTATTCAATACCAGCTTCTGATATCAAAATCTAGAAACTTCAGTGCCCTCTTGTGGCGAGCCACACAAAACCACAAGACAAAGAAGAGGACACACAGTGGGCCCTCCTTATCGGATGGGTTTTGGTCCCAGGACCCTCCTTGGGTACCAAAAACTAATTATGCTCAGGTCCTGTTGCATACAAGAGCATGGCAAAATGGCGTCCCTTACGCAAAATGATGGGCAGCACGGTTGGAATTATTTTCCCCCTGAAATATTTTGGAGCCATGGTTGGTTGAATCCATGGATGAGGAACTTGTGGGTATGGAAGGCCAACCATATCGTCCTCATATGGGTAGGGGTCTTGCTTTCTCCGTCAAAGATGTGCTTTAATAGTAAGCAGCACCACATTGTGCTTTTTATTAAGAACCAAATGATGAATAGATGTTCAGCTCCCTCTGACTTCCATGCTATCTACCATCTTTCTTTGGCTATCCTACCTCCTTCCACTTCTTCTGTTTGAGCAAAGACAATTACTGTATATATGCATGTATAAGTCTAGACATTTTAGTGAAAACATTAACCCCAAAAACCTAGGTCGACTCATCCGATGTAAATACTATACTTTAACTCTTATTTAAAATGACCTATTCCTATTAGTCAGCTATGATGCCATGCATTAGACTTGCGGCCGTACGCTTTCCATCGTTGGCATCTGGATCCCAAACATCTCATGATGTTTCTCCTGAAAAATACAAGACTCGAAATAGCTTCTCACTGGAAGATGGGAAATTTCAATGTCCAAATATGGCAGAAAAGGATCTGGGATACATGGCCGATGGAGAGGAACACATACAATGAGAAGACAATAAAACGATGCACTACACACAACGTTTTCAAAGACAAATGGATCCCATTTATGGATAACATCAACATGGCATTGCAGTCTCCTCAAAATCATGCTTCCGAGTGTGGGGTGAAAAGGGGTTTTCCCTGTGTTTTTATCCAAAAATTGCCCCTAAAGCAAACTTTTTTCATGGTGAAAAGGGATCTGGGGTACACAATTAAGCAGGAGCTTGCATACAATGAGAAGATAATAAAAGGATACATGACACGCAATTCTTCCATAGATCAATGGATTCCCTGCATTGATGACCTCAACAACGCATTGCAATGTCGTCAAAAATTATGCTTGGGGGTGTGGAGAGAGAGTATTTCTGTGTGTTTTCGGCCCAAAATTGCCTGAAAAGCATACCTTTTTGGGGGTGGGGGTGGCTGGGAAGCTTTGGAGGACAGCTGGGGGATTTCAGGGGCCAGCAAAGCCAGGCCCAGGGGCCACATGCATCTACACTGTAAAAATAATGCATTTTGACCCCACTTTAACCATTGTGGCTCCATCCTACAGAATCCTGGGGTTTGCAGTTTGGTGAGTCTCCGGCACTCTTTAGCCGAGAAGACACCTTGCAAAATTACAAATCCCATAAGACGGAGCGACAACACTTGAAGTGGTGTCAAACTGCATTATATCTACACTGTAGATGCACCCAAAGAGAAGCTGAGTAGACGCTGCATCGTGTGCACCGTCCATTTGCTCCGTCGCTCTTGCAACCCTGATTTGCAAAGGCTTTTGTTGTCACTGGTGCGCATTGTCTTCCGCCTTTTTGCCGCCACAGCCTTTTCTCATGCAAAGCACAAAAAAGCTATGCAAGTGGGGCTCCCAGGCAGGACTGATCCCCCAACCGACATTAGCATCCATGCGCCCCTGACACGCCTAAGACGGACGGCGATAATTTCCCTGCCTCTTGGATGTTAATATGATCTGTTATCCCCTTGGCTCTTTCAGGAGAGTATTTCCACATACTAAAAGTCTATTAAAATTCAGGCTGGGTCAAAGGAGGCAGCTTTGTATTACCATCCCGGCCGCAACAGCACCAGGTCCCATGCGCATTTCTCTGAGTAGGTATGCTGGGGGTGTCTATTGTTGTTTATTTTATCCTCGCATCATTCAGGAATGAACCATCCTGACTTTTGTGTTTCTGCTGAGCACAAAAGACTGGAGCTTTTGCACATCTCTCAGTTATTTTTCTGCATTTTGCAACTTTTTTCGGGGGGGGGGATATAAAAACCTCACAAGGGCTGAGATTCTGTATCAAAGGGATGCGCAGCGCAATTTACACGGGTCCAAAACACACTGCGGGAATAATCCAGTTTGAGACTGCTTTAACTGCCCTGGCAATCCTGGGAGTTTTCACATGTTTTCCTACTGAAAGTGAAGGCCCTGTTTCCTCATAGTTTGTCTTGCTCTCAGCAATTCAAGCCTATCGCCCCAAAAGCATTTTCAGACATGAGTAAAATTCCCATTTGGTTCAAATCTCTGGGGCCACATTCCAATGAGTGCATGAATGCACAGTGTGTGATATGCACTGGACATGGGTGAGTGTGCGTTACACATTTCGTTGTCCATTTGGCGTCTAGGTTCAATTCGGTTGTACAATATTGCCATTCAACACATTGCTTGTTTAGCACAATTAAGGTGCAGACAAGTCCCTAGGGCCATGTTCCAATGAGCATTGCACATGAACGCACAGTGTGTGGTGTGCATTGCACATGAGTCACTTTGTAGTTTACTATTCTCT
Source organism: Sceloporus undulatus (assembly GCF_019175285.1). Classification (NCBI taxonomy): domain Eukaryota; kingdom Metazoa; phylum Chordata; class Lepidosauria; order Squamata; family Phrynosomatidae; genus Sceloporus; species Sceloporus undulatus. The sequence continues at coordinate 10,143,533 of NC_056528.1, read as the reverse complement.
CTATTAACCAGTATTTTGTATTCCCCTTTTTAAATCTTGCTGCTCACTGACCCTATAAAACATATGTATGTACAGGTGGATGCACATCACACAATTAGTTGCCCATTTGGCACCTTGATTCAAATTAAGTATTCAACACAATACTTATTTAGCACAATTAAGTTGCAGGAAAGTCTTGAGAGCCACGCTCCAATGAGCGGTGTGCATGAACACACAATGTGTGGTGTGCATCGCGCTTTGGTGAATGTGCATCACACATTTGGTTGCCCATTTGGTTGCTTATTCGGCATCTTGGTTCAGTTCAGTTGTACAACATTGCCATTCAACACAATGCTTGTTTAGCACAATTAAGGCACAACTCCACATGCAAAAAAAGTCTGCAATCTCAGGATCTCAACTGATGTTTGGCCCTAACATGGCTTTTATTTTAGAGGTTGAATTCAAAGATATAGCTGTGTTCGTCGGTAGGATCAGTATGTAGAGAGACCTTGTAGCACCTTTGAGACTCACTGAAAGCCAACTTCTTTCTTTTGGTGAGTCTCAAAGGTGCCACCAGAGCTTTCTACTCTTAGAGGTCAGAAGATCCTGAGATCCTGGAGGGATGTGCATTGTGCGTTGTGTGTGTAGGGGAGAAAAGCTGGACTTCTGGCTGAAATATTTCAGTGTTGAGCTGAATAACACCGAAAGTAGGCTGAGGAACATGTCCATCTGGATCGAAGGGGAAGGAGTGAGCTGAATTTATTCTGCAGTATTGGCCTGGCCCTCCTGAGAGCCGCCGGCAGCTGCTGATGCAATGCCTTCGCAACGTGGAGTCAATAATTTGGATAATCTCCCCAGGGAGCTCTTAATTTTCTATCCACTGATTTTTCCGAGTCCTTTCCAGCTAAAGCGGCAAGTCACAGTTCATGGCAGCTGAGCACATGCTAAAAAGGGGCAAAGGAAAATGGCCCCAGTGTGGAAACGGAGAGCAAGGAGACGGACTGTGGGGTCCGATTTAAAGCTAGGGAGCAGACAGGTATGCACCCCAAAAGTCTGCAAAACCTGGCAATTGCTGCCCAATTCCAAAATTTAAATGGGGTTACGAACAGAAGCATGGCCCAGGCAGTGCAAAGTAGGGGTGTCATACCAGGCTTACAAATGGCATGGACCACATCAAGTGACAACCTGAAGTCGGCAGTGACACCATTGCTCTCCAAATGTCTGCCTTTAGTCTTCTTTGCAAAAGAGTCCGGGCATCTCACAAAACTACAAATCCCAGGATTATACAGAATGGAGCCATAGTAGTCACACGGGTGAGTGTGCATTACACATTTCGTTGCCCATTTAGCCTCTGGGTTCAGTTCAGTTGTACAATGTTGCCATTCAACACATTGTTTGTTTAGCACAATTAAGGTGCAGACAAATCCCTAGGGCCATGTTCCAACGAGCCTTGCACATGAATGCACAGTTTGTGGTGTGCATTGCACATGGGTCACTTTATACTTTGCTATTGTATCTATTAACTTTATTCTGTATTCCCTTTTTAAAAAACTTGCTGGTGTCAAACTGCATTATTTCTGCAGTGCAAAGGCAGCCTAAGGGTACATCTACACTGCAGAGATAGTGCAGTTTAACACCAACTTAATGCTGCAGCTCTAGCCTATGGAATCCTAAGATTTGTAGTTTTGCAATTTCTTCAGCCTTCCCTGCTAAAGAGTGCTGGTTTCTCGCCAAACTACAAATCCTAGGATTCTAAAATGGTGTCGATGGGCATTAATTTCTATGATGTAGATGCTCCCAAGATCGGTCCTCAGGCAAATCTTAAGTTTCCAGTGAGCGCATAGTGAGTTGAGCAGATCTTCAGATGAGCAGATCTTGAGACTTCTCCTCCATCTCCTTGCCTTGCTCCTCTGTCTCTGTCCTGGTTTGGCTCCTTCCCAAAATGGACCCAGGGATATTTTCCTTCTTCTTCTTCTCCTTCGTCTTCAGGAATTAAATCCCTGCTGCTTCACAGCGCTGGGCCAGGAGGAGATCTCCTGAATGCCAGAAGAGCGCCTGTCTAATAAGGGAGACAAAAGCTTATGTAAATAGAGCCGCACTGTTTTCCCTTGTTCTGCCTTAAGCACTCTCTAAGCCACTATAACTTTGCCAAGTTGGCATTAAAATAATTCTCACGCAGCCGGTTGGTGGTGGCGAAAGGCAAGACGAAGGCAGCGGTTGCCTCCATGCTAGGCTGATCGTGCCCCTGAGTTTTCCAGGAGGGTGAAGCTAGAGATGGGTCTTCTGGACTGGTGTGCTTTCACATCTGTATTATGTGTGATGCTGACCTGATAAGACAAGAGGGAGAAAGTGTGACTCTCAGGCTGCATGGGAGCTCAAGCATCATGGACTGCCCTGGGCCTGACCTAGAGGCACAATCAGAGGACTCAGACCCTGAAGACATGGAGGAGGCTGAGACAGAGACAGGGGCAGATCTGGGGCTGCCTGGATCTGGAGTCCCAGAGGAGGGTTAGGAAGCCACAGAGGGAGAAACAGACTCTATGGACTCTAAGCTGGAGGTGCTAGGACCTGTGGAGCAAAGGCAGGTCAATGAGGTGTTCTTCCAATAGGTTTCAGCTGAGGGATGCTGAGTGCTAGAAGCCAAGAGGAGAGCTAATGGGTTTCAGCTGAGAGAAGCAGGGGCCTTTTCAAAGACCTCCAGCTGCAGAAGTTCTTTGCAGCTGACTACCAATCTGGCAGCCTTGTTGTTCTTGTGTTCCTTGTTCTTTGATTCATGACTCTGGTTACCTGACCTCTGGACTTGCCTTGTGACTATGCTCTTGCCTCTGCCCTTTGCTGGGACTGACCGACTGGTATTGTGAGACCTTTGGACTGGACCCTGGACTGTTGCTTTGAATATTCCCCTGCGGTGCTGTCCTCAGTAGAGGTAAGCAGGACAAATAGCCCTTTTCAGGGACCACAAGGGCTTCCTAGTCCAGCCCCCTGATATGCAGGGATGCACAACTACAGCACTTCTGAAGGATGCTGGGAGAGTGCTTAATTCAGTATGAAGCGGTATAGGAATGTAACTGCTATTGCTATATACACAATACTGCTGATGTCCAAGGCCCTACCATGACTACTTTCATCGTGAGAAATCTGGGCCTCATTCCCACTTACAGATAAACCGGTATGCAATCTGGATCGATGGATCGATTTGACAGCGAAGCATTGTTCCCACTACATTTGCCCCGTTCGCATTTTTCCCTCCATAAAATAACCCTCTTAGGGTTCACATTCATGAACGGATCGATTCAAAATGGACCCGCTCCAGCTGGCCGAAAGGCAAAATGAAATCGATTCCGATACGCATCTGGTTCCCACTTGTACTGAATCAATTTATCGAAAAAGACGCAGAAAACACCAGCATCAAAAAGACATGGGTTAAATGTGTCTGGCACATGCCCCCCCCCCCGAATCGCTTCAGAAATTTGGTTTAAGTGGGAACCAAGGTCATTTCAACCAGATTTGCAGTCTGGTTTAAAAGGTAGTGGGATTGTACTCAGACGACTTTAGGATGCCTGCCCTGCCCCATGTATTCATGGTGCGTATCTGATCCTCAGTTGTCCTTTGCAACGATGGCTCCGGAGGAAATCCCGATGCTCATTCCTAGATGCTGCCAACCGGGCAACCTCTGCTTTCCGGGTAGATAGATCCCGATGGCTCTTTCCACAGTTGACCATTGTTTAAATACCTAGTTTCAGTAATCTCTTTGTAGCAGGCTCAGCATGGAGATAAGCTACTCAGGAGGGAGGCTTAAGCCGCCTGCATTCATCCCATCTCTGGTCATGTCTGTGGATAAACAAACTTATCTTCGGACATGCCCAGGAGACACACATGTCATCTCACCTGACCTGAATTCCACGGTCCATTTCAGGTCAGCAAACCCTTTAAATAGATGCTTTAAAAAACAACAACAACAGCAGTAGCATCTTGGACTTTTGCTGCCCATCGAGACTATGAGCATAATTTTTTAAATGCAGCATAATGCCGCATTCTTCCCTGAACCTTGTTGGCTAGTCTCAGTTAGAGTAGAGTAGACCCACTGAATAAATGACTGAGTAAATGGACAACAGAAATGATGATAGATGACTGACTGAAATAAAAGGAAGGAAGGAAGGAAGGAAGGAAGGAAGGAAGGAAGGAAGATTATTGAAATGATAGATGACTGATTGAAAAGGAAGGAAGGAAGGAAGATGATTGAGATGGTAGATTACAGATTGTAATAAAAGGGAGGAAGGAAGGAAGATGATTGAGATGATAGATGACTGACTGATATGGAAGGAAGGAAGGAAGGAAGGAAGGAAGGAAGGAAGGAAATTAAGAGGATATACAAACTTGATTGATTGAAAGGAAGAAAAAAGGAAGGAAGATGATTGAAATGATAGACAGATAGGTGATTGAAAAGAAGGAGATTGAGATGATAGGCTTATGATTGATTGAAATGAAAAGGAGAAGGGAGAGAGGGAGGGAGGTGGTTGAGATGACAGACAGAGAGATGATTGATTGAAACGAAAAGAAGGAAGAAACGGATGAAGGAAGGAAGATAGGTGAATGATATGATAGAGATAGATGATTGATGGAAATTAGAAGATAGATAGATAGATAGATAGATAGATAGATAGATAGATAGATAGATAGATAGATAGATAGGCAGGCTTTCATGCCCTCTGCTCCACAGATGTGTCCAGTTCTTTTTGGAGAGTGTTATCTCTTGCTAAACCCATTAGAAGAATGGTTAAAAAGCATCAAATGCCAAGGAGAAACCCAAGGCCACTTATAGGGCCGGAGCAGATAAGCGGACATTAATGCGTTTCCTGGTAGCGCTTCCTCGCGTGCGTGCGTCAGTTTGTTTCCCATTAAAACCACATCTGTTAATGTGGCTGAGATAAATAGGAGGGTGATTATTTCCACCTTGTGTTTCGCATTAACAAAAAAACACAGCCATCTGTCTTTTAAAAAACCCCACCATGATTTATTACTCATTAAATCCAGAACATGATCCAAAAGGGAGGGAGAGAGATTCATTATGACCAAACTTTTCTCTTTTCCCTTTTGGAAGGAAATAAAAACAATATCGGGGGGATTTTAAGATGCTAAGAAGCACAATTTGCCGGGGGTTCTGCAAAAGCGCTCGGCGAAAGGGAAGCCGAGGCAGAAATGCCAACTGATCAAAGATTTCTTCCTTCCATGCCCAGTTTCTTTGGAACTAAGCTATTAAAAAAAGCAAACAAACCGGGAAGCCGGTAATGATTTCTTTTTTCTTTATCCTTTCTTTCCCAAAGAGACTTTGTTATCTGGCAATTTTGCAAGTAGTTTGGGGGACTATCTTTGCTAGGGTTTCGTGAGCGTCAGTGTTTTTAATCTCGAAAGGGACTTGACCCTTAATATGTACTCTAAGTATGCGTATGCTTTGTGTTTGGTTAAACCGCCCACTTACTCCATTCATCGCCACTATTCCTCACATCTATGTATCAAAGGCAGGAGAAGAGGGATGCATCCATCTAGCATCTTGAAGGCACACAACAACAATGACACAACTTTCCAGCAAGATTCCAACAAGACATTTCTGGCTTATGGTGACCCTAAAGTAGGTCCATGGAGTTTTCTTAGCAAGATTTATTCGGATGAGGTTTGTTATTGGTGAGGCTGAGAGATTGTGACTTCCTGCCAAAGGGTTTCATAGCCAAGCCGGAAATCGAACTGTGGTCTCCAAGGTTGTATTGACTACACAAATCACTACACAACACTGGCTTTTCATTACTCCATAAAATTAAAATAGAGACTATGGGGCAAAGCAAACCACCCCGAAATGGCAGGCTGGAGGCACCAGTTTTAACTCCGGAGGGTCTGCTGCAGCATCCCTCTGGAGTTCTTTTTATGGCACCCAGCTGATGTCACAAGTGTGCCATTGGCACACCGGTGACGTAAGCGATGCACAGTGACATCTGTATACTGCTTGTCCCATACATCATCATGGTGGCGCCCATGTGGGCAGGTCACCGCCATAATGCTGCCACTAGTACGGACTAGAGTTTCAAAGCGTGCGGTTGCTACGCACTCCGGAAGCCTAGTATTGGCAGCTGCATGCCGCTTCGGGGCCGTCTCTCCCGGGCCTAACTTAATAACTTCAATCAATCAATCAATCAATCAATCTTTATTTACAATCAATAGACCTGGCGAGGCATGCTATGACCTAAAACCGTATAAAACAGAAAGGTTACACATGACAACTTGTCAAGATACGGTTCGACACCCGATTCTTATTTTGCACCTTTTCCCAAAGGCTACTTCTTATATTCAGCTTCCTTTTTTAATCGTTATTATATTTAATTCAGCTTCTGCAAGAAGCAAAGTGTTTGCAAAACTGAAGGTAGAAAGAGCAGAGGAAGAATATGATCAACAGCCAGGGATTGTCATATTAGATAGCAATTGCAAGAGAAACTAATCAATTCAACGCCTTTTGGGAAAACGACTCCAAAACTCTTGCTAAATCGGTAGAGCGTTACTCCCCGACGGAGATTGTTACATGTAATACTACATCAACAAAAGCACACTGAAAAAACGACTACAACAACAACAGAAGTATCAAAACAAATCATTATCAGCATGCGACGATTAATATAATAGCCAAGAATCGACACAAATAGCGAGAACGTTTTCAAAGTGGATCGTTTAAGGATGCGGAAAGTGAGCCTGAAAAATGTTATGAGGCCTCCGAGGGTTCCCTATCATCCCCAAATTCTGAATTTTGGAGCCAAGATCCTATGCCAGGCTTGCTTAAAGTAAACCTTTGCAATGCGGCTCCAAGTCATTTCTGACTTACGGAGGTTATCATGGGGGTTCCTTGGCAAGATTTGTTCAGAGAAGGTTTCCCTTTGCCTTCCTTTTAGGTTGATGCAACTTTCCTAAGGTCACCCCATGGGTTTCCTTGCGTAAGCAAGGATTCGAACTCTGGCCTCTTTCAGAGACTGAAAGAACAGAGGCTCCTTTCTGTCGCCTGCATTCAACCGAAATAATGGAGGCTGGATGGAGGGGGGAAAAGACCCCAAGTCCTGCTTTATTGTGTTTATGAAATCAACTCATTTTGTGGTTATTTGGGTGGAATTATATGGCCGTTTTTTATTGTTCTCAGCCGTGCCAGGTACATTTTCATCCGCAATTATTTCCACTGAAAAGGCTGTAATGGTGTTTTTCTGGAGAACAGAGTAATCGCAAAGTACTGAGCATTGGTTGAAAATGGGCCCAAATTTTGTTGAAGCGGCAATGAGGCTGCGGAGTCTCAAAAGGGGAAAGTACCAGGCTTTGGTTTCCCTTGATGGGCTGGCATCTTCGTGGCAATTCTCTTTGCAACACCAAAATGCAATCGGCAAACAAACAGGGCTGCAAAAATAGGGCAGATTCTCTTCATCTGAAGGGTCGTTGTAAGGATGGACTCTCTCTTATCTCTATCTTGAACTGGGCTCAGCAAATTGAGCGGCATTTTCTTTTTTAAACATTTCAGCCCCAAAGCTTGCTTCTGAAACTCTAAAACCCATCATGTTTCCAACTGGAAGCTCTACAGGATGCAAACGTGTATCTAGTTATCTATCTACCTACCTACTAGCTCTCTCTATATATATGAATGACATAATTAAACCACTTGTAGAATTAAATCAAAGAGGCCTGGTACATAAAGAAGGTCTTCTCTTGAACATCTTAGAGTTTAAGGATCATGAGATACTGGCCTTCAAGTAGCCTGGACCCAAGCTCTATGTATAGGTCTTTATAGGTCACCATCTATACTTTGAATTTCACCCAGAAATAGACTGGCAGCCAATGAAGCTGTTGCAACAAGAGAGTTGTTTGCTCCTTGTAGCAAGCCCCAATAATGGTACCCTTGCCTCCTCATGAATCCACACGGTTTCATGTCCTTTTGCCCATTCCTAAATAGTGAACAAAGTGGTTGACATGTATCCGGAGATATTTTCATCCAACTGAGTAGGCATTAGCCCCTTTGCTTCCTTGACGCAGGAAGGCTCCCCAAAGGCAGCTGCGTTGTGCTGCGTTCCAGTTTATGGCATAGAAAGATGTCACAATACAAAACACTGGGTGAAGATAATCCCAAACTCAATGGCATTTGCTCTTGATGCGCTCTCCACAGCATTGCTTCTCCTGTCGCTGGTAGCCTTGAAGCCTTAACTGCATGTAGACACTTTGGAAAATCCCCATTAGCCACCAATAACTGGGTCTAATTTGATTTTCTCACGCGAAGGAACCTTTTACATTTCTATCAAAATGCCTGTTGGTTGCGGAAATCTCATTTTTCTAATTATCCCTGGCAAAGATTACCCAGCTGAGGTCTCTTTGTACCCATAAGGACACTTTGACATCATACACAGTTATAGTCTAGCACAAGGGCTCCTGTCATACAAAGGCACATGCAAAGGCATTGAAGAGCAGTTTCTTTTCAGCTTAGCTGGTATGAGATACTGGGATTTAGACAATAAACAGCTGGGATGCCATGGCTGGGATCCTCTTGGTGTCTTTTGTTGGAATAATGGTCAGTTGCTTTCTTGTAAGCGTCGGGACCATCAGTACCCTGATATTTCTGATTTCTATGGCTGGAATCTTGTTGGTGCCTTTTGTTGGAATAATGGTCAGTTACTTCAAGTTGAGAGTCAGGACCATCAGTACCATGCAGCATTTCCAATTTCCAGTGGCTGGAATTCTGTTGGTGTCTTCCTCATGTGTCATTCCCTCTTTCGTAGCACCTGGCGCATGCCCAATGTAAACCATCTGCATTCAGGTCAAGGTTGCAGGAGTTGCACATGGGGTGACATTTGTTATTAGCTGCCTTGAGTTAACCCTGACTCATGGCGACGCTGTGAATGAGATATCTCCAAGCCCTGCTATCCTCTGTCTCTTTGCTCAGGTCCTGTAGGCTCAGGCCCATGGTCTCCCTGACGGAGTCCATCCATTTGGCATGTGGTCTTCCTCTCTTTCTACTGTGCTCTTCCCATACACAAAGGGATGCATTGAAGACACTGATAAATATATATGCACCATCCAACAATGTGCAAATGCATACTGTGTAAACAAAGGACATCTTCTGCCAAGATCGGTTGGTGTCCTCCAGAGGTCTCAGCACATGGTGTCACACACTTTGCATCTGGGTATAGGGACATAGCCAGACGCCCCTCCAAATTCCCTTGCTCTATGCTGCTAAAATCACAACTATTGGAGCAGAGGTTCACAGTGAAACAGTGAATGCTGGCAATTGGTTTGAATTTTTTCAGTGCTCCTTCCCCTTCCCACTGAGAAGAAGGCACAACACCAGCCTCCTTGTGGTCCGACATTGCTGGACATGGGGCGTTTTTTTGGGTAGATGAGAGCAAAAGCATAGCTCTCTGTGCCCTCTTCCCAAAAGGCACCTATGCACACCCAAGTTGTATTTTGATGTGCATAAATCACAAGGGTGGGGCGATCCATGTAGCTGACCCAGTGCATTGAGACCTTGGGCAGCATCATTCTTTCACAGTAGACTGCGCCATTGGAGACCAAGGGCTCTGTTTCACTGTTGATACCTGAGGTCCGCTGGCTGCATCACCAGCTTGTGTCAGCATACATCTGTTTGCCTTGTGGCGCCTAATTTATGTCGATGTTGGTTTATCTAAGATTGCAGCTCAACACTTTCTTTTGGGGGAGGAAGGTTGACTTAACATCCCGGTGTGGGGCAGCAACGGTTATACTCTGAGTCAGCTGCTCTGGTGCCAACTTTCTTTATAAGAGAGCAAAATCAAGTTAGAAGAACAAGAAGGAGAGGAAGGAAGGAAGGAAGGAAGGAAGGAAGGAAGGAAGGAGACCCTCCAGCATTTCACAGATTAAAACTGGGACATATATGGTCAAGAAAGAAAACGTTCACCAGTGTCATAGACTCCTTCAGAAAGGTGGTAATTTCACCTGGTTTTTGACCATGAGTTGAATGCTCATCTCTCAGGGATGTTTTAGTGATGGATTCAAGGTGTAGTTCCACTGGTGGCAAATCCAGAACATTGTCTCCGTAAAAAGAGCTATAACCCCTCCAAAACTAAATTTTCCCTCCAGTCCCGAATCTCTAGTGCTGCAAAGGGTGAGATATCGAAGACTGAACTCTTCTATTTATTGGGTTTGCTTTCCCTTGGACACTTTGTGCGAACCACTTCTTCGGATGCCTAAATGGTTTGCTCAACACTTGGCAAAGTTTTGTTTTCCTGTAATGGTCAAAATTTGAGGATGGATGAAAAAGTCATGGGGAGAATTCTCAGTGCCCTCCTTTTGCCTTCCTATGGCACTTCTGGGTTGGATAGGTCCCTCCCTTCCCATGCTGGTTCTACCATTTTAGATGTATGCCAAACACGGCCAAAGTATGGTTTTCTCCATTGTGTGCAAAGGGGGAGATGCATTCAAGCGACACCCCATTTTTCGTTGAAAAAAAATTACACATCATGTACACCTTTGAGGAGAAGACACACAGAAAGAGACAAGACTGATAAAAAGGATGAAGGAAGATAAAACCAGGCATGGACTGGAAGTGGGAAGGAAGGAGGACTTCTGTGAGTGCAGAGTTTGCAAGTGTGCATCTCCCTGAGCGCATTAGTGAGGTGAGCACAATTACACAAAGCAACAGACTGGCACAATGTGGGCCATGTTTCCCCCGGTGTGTTTACTCCCTGTTCAGTCAAGCTGTTCCATTAAGAGAGAAGGAGGAGGGAGGCTTGGAGGGGTGTGTAAATCTGTCAATATCAATTTCATCAAGAATCCTGTTTTTCCAATGCCAAGCTTGGGCTGCAGTCTTGTATGGCTCAGCAAATCATAGCTAGTTCCAAATGCAGAGCCAAGCTAGGATCAACCGTGTAACACCACCCAGATTGACTGTATGAAGCCTCTGAAGTCCCATCCAGGGTGACCAGATGTCCTAACTGCAAAGGAGAAAAAGGTAAAGCATTCCAGAATGAAAGCTAAGACACTTCTATGAATATAAATCTTAGTCAAAACAGAGGACATTTGCAATTCCTCCTAGACCAGCGGTTCTCAACCTGTGGGTCGCGACCCCTTTCGGGATTGAACGATCCTTTCACAGGAGTCATCCAAGACCCAGGGTTGGCACCATAATCTGTAATACTCTATTGCGGCGATTCTCAACCTATGGACCACAACCCCTTTGCAGTTCTCAACCTCTGGGTCATGGCATTAGGAAGGTTGAGAACCACTGTCTTAGACAGAAATGAAAGACATGTCCTGGAAAAGAAGGATGTCTGGTCATCCTGGTCCCATCAATGGCCTTTCCATGTCTGGTGGGGAGGAAACAGAAAGCATCTGGCTATGTACCCATAGTCAGATGGAAAATAATTATGAGGTTGGTCAGGGTCCTCTGGAGGTCTCAGGGTTCCCCTTGATCTAAAGCAAGTTGTTGTTGTTTGCCTTCAAGTTGTTTCTGACTTACGGTGACCCTAAGGCAAAGCTGTCCTGGGGTTTTCTTGCAAGGTTTGTTCAGAGGAGGTTGGTCATTGCCTCTCCATGAGACTGAGAGAGTGCAACTTGTCCATGGTCACCGAATGGGTCTCCAAGGCTTAGCATGGATGCCAACCTTGGTCTTCTGGAGACGTTGTCCAACACTCAGACCATGTTGGCTCTCGCGGGGAAAAAACCCACTAGAGTGATTAATAGTCCATCTAAAACATGATACATTAGCCATGCCAATTCTGATTTGGTCAATGTCACTCTCGTCTCATTAGGTGACAACTCTTTTGGTCTCGCTGTCTTCTCCCTCAAGCCTGGGGTGAGGAGCAAAAAAAGCCATTAGATGCTCTTAATTCCATTTTTTGGAATTAAGGGGTTTTTTCTGAAGTGCCCTTACTATTAGCAAGCTGGAAGGAGGAGAGAGTTGGACTTTTATAGCAACTCTCCTGCAATTAAGCAGTTTGGGGGCTATCCATCACTCTCCGGGCGAAGTGTGTATTCAGCACTGTATATATAGTTAATTAGAAGCCTTGAGTGCCAATTAATAGGATGCTGTGGTATGAAGAACCAGGGACTTTTGGCAAGCCGGCCCTTCTGCGTGACTGGCAAATGGAGGCACTTAATCCCTCTTTCGGAGTGGCTTTTGGCAAGGCTATGAAAGACTCTGAGCATGGGAAAGTCACATTTTTAGACCACAAATCTCAGAACCTCTCAACAGAATTTGGGATTGAATTTGGAGAATGTTCCCCTCACCCAGAAAATATAATGTATAGTTGGATTAGTGGAAGTGAGGGCAAATGAGTCCAAGACCAGTGAAGGCAATGAAGAATTAAACCAGGATCAAGGTAGAATTTAGGAGGAGGAGGAGGTCAGTGATGAAAACTGCATAAGATGGTCCACCGAATAATTATATTTATTCATCTGCATTGAGTGACTTCCTACACATTTGGGATATACAAGTCTGCCTATTCACAGTTGAGCTAAATCAATGGTCTGAATTATATTGTTAACCTCAACTACAGTAGACCCAATAAATCTATGGCATTTGCCTACATCTTGACCTATCACCCAGCAGTTGGTCCAGTGGGTCTAATCTAGCCAGGACGAACCAAAGGTCCAGTTGATATATGGAAGTGATAAATCTATTTATTCTATTCACTTGCTCTCTCTCAGAGCCATATTATAGCCCCAAGGTGGGAAAAACCATGTGCTCATAGAATCACATAATGTTGGAGAAGACCCCGAGGACCATGCAAGAAGACAAAACCCAAGCATTCCCAAGAGATGCCTCTTATGACTTCCATCCCTTTTTTTGCTGGTGGTGATGGAAGCTTTCCAAGCTAAAAGATCGTTATTTTTAGCTTCCCAAAAATTGGGAAGTATGTGTCCAACATTGACCCTTACATTTCAGTTTTCTGGAGGACTCCACCAACTTTGAAAAAACTGGGAATAGATGACTTTTGGTCACTTCCTTTCAGTTTTGCGGTGAATCTTCAGCCAATTTAAGCCACTGCAGACCTTGGGGATCCTAGGGCCAGGGCTGAAATGTGTGCCCACCCAAATGCCCATCCCACTTATGGGCATTGCAACCGTCTTTCTTTAAACTTGTCCTCTCCTTGCACAGTCCTCTGATAGGGAGAAAAAAAGCAACCAGACTGAGAGTAGCTCTCTGACATGAAGAGCCGGGCTATTAAAATGTTAGTGAGGTGGCTCAGTTTTACAAAGCTGTCATTAAAAACAAAACAACAATTAGGAAAGAGACAGAAGGTGATTTATGGCGCTAAGCCTCAATAAGTTCAAGAGGGTTCTTCAGGAGATAGGAGGGAGGAAAGGGTCCTGCCATGTGCTTCTAGCCAGGGATGACTTTGCTGGAGCTGATGCGTTTTCTGTGGATTTTCTCTGGAGTTAAATGCAGGGCTGGCTCTAACCTGAAACAACAGAGTGAGGCAGATCCTAGCCCTGGGTAACAGGTTTTGGATGTTGCGATAAGGGAAGACAACCATGACTTATGGAATAGCCACCTTATGCGCCAGAATAATAATGTTTGTATTTTGTGGCTGGATTGTGGTGGGTTGTCGAAAGTGTCATTTGCTTCTTTGCCTCAGGCAGAATAACATGTCTTGGGGTGATAGTCCTGTTAAGTTGCTAAAGCGCCGCGAGGAGACAAGATCCTCAAGCGTAAAGATACATCAATGAGTAATAAGGTCAGGTTGTCCATGCCATCATGCTTCTGATTTCTATGTATGGTTGTGAAGAAAGCTGATAGAAAGATAATCTGTATAGACAACGAGGGGAGTTGACAGGAAGAGAATCAGCACATTTGAAATGTGGTGCTAGAATAAAGTTCTAGAGATATCATGGACCATAAAAAAAAAAACCAAATAAAGGGGTCCAAGATCAAATCAGTTCTGATCAGTATGAACAATAGGAGTTCTCTGGTTTGGCTAGGTCTGGTCGAGTTATGAGGGTCTCGGTCTCTGACCATTTGTGTCGTCAGTAGAGTTGAACCTTGGCCAACCATATTTGAGGTCTGTCTGGCATAGGTCCACCATAAGTCAAAGTCCAGTTAATGGTAGTTAACAACAACAACAAACCCAACCAAGCCATGATTGTGACCACCAAACCTATTCATGCCTATAGGATTCACCTTCCAGAAACAATGATTGGAACTGAGTTCTATGGATGGAGTCTTCTTGGTCAGTCCCAACCAGAGTAGGCCTTTTGAATAACAGCATCATGGAGTTTGAAGGATCCCAAGGGGCATCTGGTTCAATTTCATGCCAAGTGCTAAAGAACCTGTGAGAGGTGGCCATCTTGACCTCTCAATGAAGGAAGGTCCGTGGTGGTAAAAGCCATTTAATGATGGAATAGATTTCTCCTGAGGATGGCGGACCCTCAGGAGAAATCTATTCCAGCTTTTACCACCATGAAGTTCTCCCTCCTCTTTGCTTGGCAAGAAATCAATTTCCGAATGGTTAGTCAACACATAGGTAAATCCCATTAATTGGAGTGGATCTCTTTCCTTTTGGACCCAAAATGAACTTAGTCTTTTGTGGGTTTTTTGGGCTCTGTAGCCATATTCTAGAAGAGTTTATTCCTGATGTTTCACCAGCATCTGTGGCTTTGGCATCTTCAGAGAATGCTGCCATGGAAGTGCCATCTTCTCTGAAGGTGCCAGCCACAGATGATGGTGAAACATCAGGAATAAGCTCTTCCAGAACATGGCCACACAGTCCGAAAAGCCCACAAAAGACTATGGATGCCAGCCACGAAAGCCTTCGACTTCACCGAGATGCTCTCTCTCTCCATTTCATCTTTTCTTCAGGACTAAGTAATGCATCTGAGGTGGCTCAGAAATTTCTAAGCCATCCAGAGGCAAACAGCAATAAATCCCAAGCCAACATTTTTCATACTGTAAAGGTTATGTCCTGTTCAATGCCTTGTCCTCTTAGCAGCTCTGGAGCATTAACAGAAGGAAGAGGAGGAGGAGGAGAGAGGAGATAAATCTTACGAGATGCAGCTCATTATCTGTGTGGCATTTAAGGGTAATTTATGCCCAGCGTCTTGCCACTTTGCTCCGTGGGAAATGGCGCCGTGGGTGCTCCGACTCTCTGCCATGACAGCAACCCTGTCAGGAGCATTGAAATAAATTTATTTAACGTGAGTCCTCTGTGAATTTTTATAGCCTATTTATCAATGTGGGTGAGGCATAATACACACTAAATTACTTATCTACCCACCCACCCCAAAAAAGCAGGGAAGAGCATAAAGGTTCCAGAATTTTAGTCTAGTCTAGTTTTGGAAGCACAATGGCTTGCTGTATGGAGTTGCTCATCGGATCTCTCGGCCCGCAATCTTGTATAAAGATTACAAGGGAATGAAAAGTGGCAGCTCCCGGTTGCCATATCAGCGGGGGAATGAATCTGCTCCAAATTTTAGTCTGGACTTTGATAGACCTGTCCAAGTTCCTGAATCCTATCCCATAAACTCATCGCTCTGGACAACTTCATTAAAAATTAAGATTAAATCCTGGGACGGAGTCCCCAACCCCACTGATGTGGTAGCCACTAGTCAGCAATGCAAATTCATTGATCTTTAACAATTCTCTAGGACCCAGAGACATGATATCAGTATGGAAGGGGACCTTGCAGCACTTTTGAGATGAACCGAGCAAAAGAAGTTGTAGCATAAGCTTTTGTAGACTTGGTCTACTTCTTCAGGTGCAAGGAGTGAACTGGTGCCCAGGAAGGACCTTTATAACCAGACTCTGTAAATAGTCATAAAAATGCAAAACTTATGGGGAGGTGACAACTTTAGTTTGAACAATTATTGTTGAGGGATGAAGGCTGGAGGAAAGATGTGGTCAAAGGCCCGGTTGGGTGGATGACCATTTATAAAGGTCCTTCCTGGGCACTAGCTTGTTCCATGCGCTGGAGGAACTAGACCTAGTCTACAAAAGCTTATGACATACCTTCCATTTTTAATTAACTTTTAATTAACATTGTTGCTGCTTTTATTCGTGTTCATGCTTTTAAGGAAGGGTGGGAGGTTAGGTCTAGGCAGGGGATTGTGTAGAATTGCTTTTTATAAGCATTATGTATATTATTGTTGTTTGTGTTTTACTGTCACCCGCCTCGATCTGTAGGGAGAGGTGGGATATAAATAAATAAATTTATTTATTATTTACTTGTTAACGTCTTCCTCTCAGCTAATCTCAAAAGTGTTGCAAGACCCCTTCGTACATATTCCAGACTAACATGGCAATACGTCATTCCACGTGTTTTCGAATTGGCCCCACGTTTTCTTCTTTCGGGACGGTGATGCATTCCCTCCATGTGAAAAAGTCCTATGTCTCTGAATCCAATATCTTGATTAACTGCGTTCTTCTGGGATCCAGGACAAACTTGGATCATGGGAGAGAAGTACTGCTGACTTTCTTTTTAATCTCTCTCTCTCACATACACTATTGAATTTACCTATATTTACTTTGTGCCTCTCCCACATGTTCTCCCTCTCATGCTCTTGGTCTCTTTCACATAATGAACGGCTGGGTTGGATGCACTTTTTTGGAGAGGAAAAATATCACATACGAAGCATCTCTCTCTCCCTGGGATTGCAGGAGCAGACCAACATATCATCTGCAAACAGACTTGTTCTGTCTGATGTCCCCGATGACAGCATTGCTGTCCTGCAGCCAAGAGATTTCTGACTCCAGTGTCCTCCTTAATTTGTCCTTCTGTCATCCAATTTCTGGGCAAAGCCAAGCATTCCTCTCTGAATATTCTCATCATCCTTTCCAACACGTTGGCGCAGGGCACTGACTGCATGCCATTGAATGTGTGTGGGGGTATATATATCTTTTTGTGTATGTGTGCCATAGCAGAAATGTTTATATTTTTTAAGATAAAGTTTATTATAATAAAAAAGCATACATACAAATAGACATACATATAGCCCCGGTACATACTGCCCCCAAAAGGCAGGCTGGAAGTGTCCGCTTTTCTTCTGGAGGGATGCTGCAGCAGCCAAACTGCGCAGCGTCCCTCCACAGTAAAAAGAACGTCACAAGTGCACCATCGGCGCATGTCACAAGTGCACCATTGGTGCACTCATGATGTAAGCGATGCGCAGCAATGTCTATATGCTGTGCATCGCTTACATCAAGATGGTGGCCCCCATGTGGATGGGAGGCTGCCATGATGCCGATGCCATGACATACTAGAATTAGGGACTGTGCGGTTGGTGCGCAGTCCCTAACCCTAGAATCACCACTTGGACACCGCCTCTTGGCGGTATGAACTGGGCCATAGACATACATACAATAAGCAACGTGACATATTATAGATCAATTAACATAAGACTTCTTGAACTCCGATAGGTTCTTCATTTTATATATATATAGATAGATAGATAGATAATTCATTTCCTCATTTATATTTTTTTAACCTACTTACAGCTTAAATTTATAATTGTACATTTTCATAACATATTATGAGTCAACCTTGTAGATTTATACTCAAAAGGAAAAATACCTTATTAGGGAACCTAAATTCATATATTAATTCTGAAAATTTTAACATACATTTCTACCTGCCGCGTGTTATTTACTTTAACCAAAAGCCCACCTCTCCTTCATATTTTCTATCATAACATACATTTAATAGATATTTTTTCTCTTTGCAGGAATATTATCCACGGAGTCCGTATCCACTTGCTGTTCTCCCACAAAATGCCCCGCACCAAACAGGTAAGTTTATCCGTTTCCAAATAATCATAACAGATATGTTTATGAATGGAATACACACAAACAAACACAGTTTGAGAGATAGTTCTTGAAAGCATGCATGGACCTTCCAGTTTCTTTTCCTTAAGAGGAAACAAAGAGTGGCAATGTCCCATCTGTAGGAAGAAAACAGGAATGTGCATGATGTTGTTCTTATGCACCTTTAAATCAACTCCAAGGGTTTTCTTGGCCAGATATCTTCAAAAGGGTTTTGCCATGACCTTCCTGAGAAGCTGAGAGAGTGAGACTGGCCCAAGGTTACCAAATGGACCTCTGTGGTCAAGCCCATGGCTCCTGGAGTCCTGGTCAATACTCCTCAAACCACTATGCTTTGCTGACGGTCAAGTGTTATGGGTCTCCAAGTCATCTCTGACTTCTGGAGATCCTATCATAGACTTTTCTTGGAAAGACTGGTTCAGAAGAAATGTTTCACCGTTGCCTTCCTCTGACACTGAGACAGCGTAGTGCAATGGTTTGAGTGTTGAATTTGGATACTGAAAGACCAGGGTCTGAAGATAGATTTTCCTCTTAGATCGAAGAGAGAGAGTTAGGTGATAGAATGCATGGTAAAACCCATGATTCGGCTATGATACCACACACTGGGATATGCTCCGGTACAAATATTTATTACAGAACGAATGGATTAGATTTGTTTTCATTTCTAGGTACCTGGAACTTCCCAGATGCGCTCAAAGGAAGGACATTGAAATGTCCATGTAGCAAGCTCTTTCATATGGAACACAACCCCAATCCCAGCAATCCACAGTTTGTTTCGATTAAACAGACGTTATAGCATTGCAAAGTCATTTATAAAATATGAAATATCCATCATCAAAACACAAAATCAATCAGTGTTATTTATCTGGGGCTTTAAAAATGTATATCCGCGTCAGCTGCGATAAAACGTCTTCGGCGCAGTCAGATATTAGTGATATAGTATCTCCATTCAGTTATTCAAAAGTTCCAGGGAAAAAGCAGCCTGAGCGCTCACATTTTATAATCTAACTCAAGGTGGAAATTACACCCCTCTCCAGATGTTCTTGGACTGCGATGCCCATCAGCCCATCAGCCCCATCAGCATCATCAATGCTGGGGAATGATGGACATTGGGATCTACCAATGTTGGGTCAACGATGCAGGATCCACATGATTCCCATCCCATCCCAAATCCAATTAGTCCAAATCAGAGGAGACCCACTGAATCAGTAGAATTTGCACAAGTGCTGACTTACCAAGAGCCCATTGAGTCATTATCCAGAGGAGGATGACCAAAATGGCGGAAGGTCTGGAAACCACCAAGGCCTATGAGGAGAAGCTTAGGGATCTGGGTATGCTTAGCCTGGAGAAGATAACCCTAGCGTTGAGATCAATGGAAGTAGTAGGGTCACTCTATGAAGATCAGACCTTACTTGGGGTCCTGTGTCCAGTTCTGGATGCTGCGATTCAAGTGGAAAGAAAATGGCTACAATTACTCGTTGCTTCCTTTGAAAACAAAGTGAGTGAAGCATTATATCCCATCCCAATCCCCCCAAATGTTTAAATGGATCTTTTCTTAATTTTTTCTTTCTTTCAGGATGCTTTTTAGCTCCAAAAATCTTCCGAAAGGGGCAAAACGTCTGCAAGTGTGAACAAGCATCTTCCAGACCGGACAAAACATGTAAGTGACCTAAATGCTCATTCTTCTTTGGGCAAAGTGGTGTGGTGCCAGGTGGTAATAATAATAATAATAATAATAATAATAATAATAATAATGATAATAATTTATATCCCAGCTCTCTGTACGGATCGAGGCATCAGAGGGGTAAAAAGGAATGCCTTCTAACCCATAAGATCACAAACAAAGACCCATAAAGGGAGCAAGTGGATCTCCTGCAAAGCTATTGAAAGGGGTATCGGTCCAAGACCTCTCCTTTACCTGGGCCAAGAAGGAGAAGGAGGAATGAAATGAAATGAAATGCAAAATCTCTCTTCCTCCTCTCTCTTTCTCTTTTTCCTCTTTCTCCCTCTCCCTCGCTCCTTCTGCGAGGCGTTTCGAGTGAGATGTTTTTGCACATCTGGAGTGGCACTTCAAAGTCAAGCTCCCAGCTTTTGCAGGGAAGGTTCACACTCAAGTGCACAATCTTAAGTGTGTGACAATTCCAGCATCCCCCTGGGAAGCCTGCACAGGACTCAACAACAACATCTCTCTCTCCCCCTTCCTTCCTTCCTTCCTTCTTTCCTTCCTTCCTTCCTTCCTTCTCTCTCTCCGCCAGCAGAAATCACAGCGGCGTGATTTGCTAGCAGCCTGCAAATGCCCAGATATTCATTATGATTGAGGAACGAGCAGCTAATAATTTATACAAATTGTGTGTATAGTTCAGTGGATTAGCCAGCATGCCATTAGCTAAGGATTATAAATACCCATTTTCTCACTCTCTATTGTCAGTACATCCTTCTTCCGCAAGCGTTTTTATTTCCTTGCTTCCCTTGCCTAGGCAAAATCAGATGCCAAGAATTTCACCTACCAAGAGCTTGACCTGTTTTTTTATTGCAGTTTTCAATGGTATGAACCCCTTAAAAGTGTGTATCCATATTGGCCCAACCTCATATCCTAGCTCATTGGACCTTGGCAGCTAAGCAGGGCCAGTCCTGGCTCATGTGTGGATGGGAGGTCACCAGGAGCAAAGGTCATGATCTTGCCTGAAACCCTGGAGACCTGTTGCTGTTGGACAAAATTGACATCCTTGGATTAGATCAGTCATTCCCGACCTCTGGCCTTCCAGATGTTTTTGGATTCCAACTCCCAGAATCCCAGACTATTGGCAAAGATGGCTAAGGTTTCTGGGAGCTAAGGTCCAAAACACTTGGATTATCAGTGTTTGGGAATCACTGGTTGCCGTCCTAGCTTTTAAGGTTGGAAGTCCCTAAGGCAGCTTTGAATGCCTAAGCTATTGCTACACATTCGTGACTTGTTCATATTCACGGTTCCTATGCAGTCGCTACTTTAGAAAATGCATAGGGACCGTGAAAGTCTCCTGATCCTCATTTCCAGGAGGCAGCCACTGTGTCCATTTTGCCCTTATCCCAACTTTGCCCCATATTAACCAAATTAACCAGAAACCTTGGAGTGATGCAAGTCATGCATACCTCAATCTTCCTCGGCAGTCCTTCTCAAAATGGCATCAGGAAAGGGCCTTCCGAGAAGGACTGCAGAGGTAAATGAAGCAATTTGAGAGCCAGGGTTCTGGACTACAACTCTGAAGACCAGGGTTCGGTTCTCACTGCAGCTATGAAACGCACTGGATGGTCACCTTGAGCAATAAGTCACACACTCTCAGCCTCAGGGGAAGGCCATGGCAAACCTCCTCTGAACAAATCTTGCCAAGAAAAACCTATGATAGGGTCACCATAGGGTTGCCATAGGTCAGAAATGACGTGAAGACACATGACAACAAATGATGGAGCTTGAGTTGGGTCTTCAACTTCTCCAGTTCACTTTAGTGGAACCTCAGCTTGAAGGCACACAACAACAACAACAACGTAAGCCACCTCGATTGTCATGGACAGAGAGATGGGATATAGATCAAGTTTTATATTATTATTATTATTATTATTATTATTATTACTAACCGGGAGTTCTTGTGCTTGTGCGGATGGTTCAGAGTATAGTTTTTGCATAGTTCCACACATCTGGGGGGATTTCTGAATGGTTTGCCCAAAAATCATTAAGAAAAAAGAACGAAATTGGGAATTATGGGTTTTGATAACACCTTTATTGGCTACAAAAGTGTGTTCAGATGGTGGATGCAATCCATGGGACTACTGTACCTAAAATCACCTAAAATCTTGAGCCGTTTCATTGCCTCCAAGGCATGGAATCCATAAGACATTCACCGTCATTAATTCCAACATTTTTGGGTACGAAATGTCTTCCTTTCCATTCAACCGCTAGCCTTGTGGAAGCACTGATCTTCCTCCTCTTTCCTCTTAGACTTCTGGCATCAAGTAAGAACAATCACTTGGAGAAAAAGAAAGCCAAGATGCCAGCAAGCATCTCATTCCCCCCCCCCCCCCAACAAGTTATAAATCTGCCAACCTGTTTTTTGGGTTTTCTTTTCTGCTTCCGCTTTCCGAAAACAAAAGCGTAGAGGAGGCCGGAGTCCCATCCCTTATTGTCCCAATATTGTTTAAATATTCCATCTGGGATGAGATGCAGTCAGACCATTGGCTGGCCTGAGACAAGATTTATTAGAGAGAGTTGGCACCAATAGATTTGTAAGGAAGGGAAATATGTTTGCAGAGATTATGGCAGATTTATGGCGATTAATAATGGATTGGACGTGGCGCACATCAGAGCGGGTTGGCTCTCCTTGTGGCTTCCATGGCTGACGGAAGAAGAGAGAAGGGAGATTAACTTCAGTGTTTTAAAAATGCCCTTTTTAAAAACCAAAACCAAACCAAAAAGGATGAGATTTTCTTCTAAACAAAGGCAAAGGAACAACATCCCTCGACAGCTGTGTGCCAAGCTGTTCAGGGTGCATTGTAAGACAGAGAGGGGGGGGAAATCACTGACGGTACACAATTGAAAACAGGGCCCAAAAAAAGAACACGCCAAAGGCTTTTCTGAGGGAAATTTGGGGTATTGAGAAATTGTGGTCAGGATCCAGTTTGTGTCTTGTGCAAAGAAGGAGTCGGATGTTTTCATCGGATGCAAAAAGTCCGCTTTCCAGTTCAAGAGAAAAGTATGTGTTTCTAGGTAAAGTTTTAGGAATAACGTCTTGATTTTAAAAGCTGCTCCAGAATCATAGAATCATAGAAGAGTTGGAAGAGACCACAAGGGCCATCCAGCCCAATCCCCTTCTGCCATGCAGGAAATCCAAATCAAAGCATCCCCGACAGATGGCCATCTAGCCTCTGCTTAAAGACCTCCAAGGAAGGAGACTCCACTA
Source organism: Sceloporus undulatus (assembly GCF_019175285.1). Taxonomy (NCBI): domain Eukaryota; kingdom Metazoa; phylum Chordata; class Lepidosauria; order Squamata; family Phrynosomatidae; genus Sceloporus; species Sceloporus undulatus. The sequence continues at coordinate 10,120,823 of NC_056528.1, read as the reverse complement.
CACTCCGAGGAAGGAGTGCATTCCACTGTTGAACAGCCCTCACTGTCAGGAAGTTCCTCCTAATGTTGAGCTGGAATCTCTTTTCCTGGAGCTTGCATCCATTGTTCTGGGTCCTGTTCTCTGGAGCAGCAGAAAACAAGTTTGCTCCCTCCTCAAAATGACATCCCTTCAAATATTTAAACAGGGCTCTTAACCTTCTCTTCTCCAGGCTAAACATCCCCAGCTCCCTGAGTCGTTCCTCATAGGACATGGTTTCCAGACCTTTCACCATTTTAGTCGCCCTCCTCTGGACACGCTCCGAAGCTGGTGGACTCTCCTTGGACTCATTTCATTTCCACTACCTTTTAAAACGGTTTGCAAATCAGTTTGAAGTGGTTTAAATGACCCTGGTTTGCACTTGAACCAAATCACTGAAGTGATTCAGAGAGGGAGACCATGCGCCAGACCCATTTAACCCGCGCCTTTTTGACGCTGATTTTATTTCTGCGTCTTTTTGGATAAACCGATTCCACGCAAGTGTGTGAACCAGATGCGGATTGGAATTGGTTTAAATTTGCCCTTTTCACCAGCTGGAGTGAGTCCATTTTGAATCGATTCCTTCGTCAATGTGAACCACAAGTTATTTTATTTTGCAGCAAGAAAATTTGATCAGGGCAAACGTAATGTGAACCATGGTCCGCTGCCGAACTGATTCGCCAATTTGGATTGTAAAGTGATTTATTTGTAAGTGGGAATGAGACCCTTCTTTGGAGGTCTTTGAACAGAGTTTGGATGGCATCTTTTCAGGAATGCAATCATCAACCAAAATATGAAATGCAATTAATTACAGCTGAAATTCCTACAGCATAAAATTTGTAAACATACATACATACATACATGTGTGTCCATGCATAGGTATATCTTCTCAGCCTTTCGGCTAAAATCAAGTGTACTATCAGGACTACAAAGTGTTGAGAAAGTGGCGGTGGTTTGGCATTTTCACAACCCAGCATTTTTCAGGAATTATTTCGATCCTAGCCAAAAAGAACTGTTTTCAAATCCCGAACTGAAAAGCAATATATTCCCTGCAGCCTGGGCATGAATGCATTTTTCTTAATAAGAGGCCTAAAATATGCATTTGACATTTAGTCTAAAATGAGATATAGGAACAGGTGGAGGGAAGCGAGTTCAGAAGCCTCTGTTTCAGTCTCTTCACTGAAAAACTCCTCTCTTCACAGCAGGGAAGTCCGGGCAAACGGCAATTTATTTTATTTCACTTTTATTTTAGCGGAGCTGGTAAAGTCTTTGCCGTGGCCTCTCAAAGCACCTCTCGATTTATTCGGTGCTCACAATGTGCTCAAATGATTTCTTCTTGAAAGCAGTGGAGTCTCTCTCCTTGGAGGTCTTTAAACCAAGTCTGGATGGCCATCTGTCAATGGGGATGCTTTGACTGAGAGTTCCTGCATGGCAGAAGAAGGGGGTTGGACTGGATCAGGGCCCTTCCTGGGGTCTCTTCCAACTCTATGAGTCTATGATTCTAGGCCATATGTTCTGAACAGCAGCTTGTTTGTGACATCAGTAGTGCTCCAGGTTCCAGAGGTGAGACCCAGATGTTGTCTATGTCCCTATTTGAATGCTCCAAGCTATTCCAGTAGGGTGATATTTTGGACTTGCCCCAATTCCCTGGCCCCCATTTTCATGGGCATCCCACCAACCCGCCTGGCATTTCTGCCACTTTGTTGGTGTTGTCGATCTTGACCCATGGCAATCCTATGGATGAGACATCTCCAAGACCCTCTGTCCTCCATTGCTTTGCCCAACTCCTGAAAACTCATACTCATGATCTCTTTAATAGAGTCCATCCATCTTGCATGCAGTGTTCCTCTCTTCATACTTCCCTCTACCTTTCCTAGCACTACTGTTTTTTTCCAGTGATTCATGCCTTCTCATGATGTGTCCAAAATACGACAACCTGGGTTTTGTCATATTGGCTTCCAGGGAGATTTATGGCTTGATCTGCTCCATTTGTTGGTCTTTTTGGCTCTCCATGGGATCCTCAGCACTCTTCTCCAGCCCCACATTTTGAATGAGTTCATTTTCTTCCTATCTTCTTTCTTAAATGACCAGCTCTCAGATCCATCCATGGCAATAGGGAACATGACGACTTGTACAATCCTGACTTTTGTCCTCAGTCGTATATCCTTGCATTTTAGGATCGTCTCTAGCTCTTTCATAGCTGCCTTTCCTATTCTTAATCTCCTTCTGGTTTCCATTTCTTGTGAGCCGCCTTGGGTCCCTTTGAGGAGAAAGCTGGGATAGAAATTAAATGAAATGAAATAAAATACATTTCTATCAATGCTTGTTCCCAGGTATGAGAATGCTTTTACTGTTTCCATTTCTTCGTTGTCTAATTGAAATTTGTGGAGGTTCTCTGTGGTCATTATTTTTGTTTGCTTTATGTTCAATTAGGCCTGTCCTAGTTTGTTTCTTCTTGACCGCCTTCTGACGCTGTTTGGCTACACCTGTCCTGGTTTTCTTCTGTAAAATGGGTATGAAATTGAGATTTTGGTTATTTCATGAACAGGTTTAGGATTCGTTCTCTCCCTTCCTTTGGTGCTTGCAACAAAAATAAAATCAAGATGATCTTTCTCTGTATCTCTGTTGGCTGAGTCCTTCTCCTACATAAATGCTTCCAAATTGGTGCCAATGGCCTCAATGGAGGGAGAGGAGGCCATGCACCCCCTTTCCCAAATTTTCAATTAGGTATCATCAAGCGGTAAATTTGCCCTTCTTTGCAAAAAATTAAACACTCGCTCAGCAAACTGTAAAGACAAAGGAGTGCTGAGCTGAAAGAGTTGGAGGGGGAGAAGCAACAAGAAACATTAAGTTCTCACCTAGGAGAGATTGTTAGCTTTGCTCTGGAGAGAGAGAAAAAGCAAAGAGGTATTTGATGCGCCTACATTATGACAGACCGACTTTTGCTCTCCGTTTGATGAAGACAAATGGCTCGGACTATTGAAGAGGAGAGTCAAGCCTCTGCAATAGATCTCCGCTAAAGTGAGCTGCCTTGACACACAGTTGCACACAAGTCCCTTGTAAACAGCTTTCCGCTTGACCTTCTCCTTACACTTTGGGATTGGGAGCCATATGAAAACTGCCCCCTGAAACCAATTTTATGTGGCCTCCTGGTTGACTTCAATGCTGCTTTTTGTATGATTGTTCCCAGGCTCTGCAATAGGCCTGGTCCCTTCCATTTCAATGGGGCAGTGGATTCATTTTGGCTTTTAGTCTGAACTTAAAATAAACTGCTTGACCCACCTCCAAATAGTTTCCGCACCTGGGCTGTTGTTGTGCGCCTTCAAGTCTTTTCCAACTTATGGCAACTGCAAGGTGAACTTAGCATGGGGTTTCTTAGCAAGGTTTGTCATTCAGAGGCCGAAAGTGTGTGACTTGGCCAAAGTCACCCAATAGGTTTGGGTTGGATTACCATCCAGTGGGAATTTACTACCCTGAAGTCATGGGGGTCATAGTTCACGCATCTCCAAGAGTAACCCATGTTTTTCCTAATGGCTTTTGAGATGGAAAGGAATCCATTGATTTCAACTTGCCTTTCGGCCGACTGGACTAAGGCCGCATTTTGAACCGATGCATTCATCAATGTGAACCACAAGTGGCTTATTTTACAGGGGGAAAACGCAGTCGGAGCAAATGTAATGGGAACCACGCTCCGCTGTCGAATCGATCCATCAATTCGGATCACAAACCACTTTTTTTTTGTAAGTGGGAATGAGGCTAGCCTGTATTTTTGCTAGTTTTGCAAACCGCCTGGGCTCCTGAGAGTCAAACAGTTATTCACTTTCTGGAACTTCTTTTCCTCTAAGACCTCCAAGACCGAGACTCAAGTTGCTGGGACTGTATCCCAACCAATTTGGGATCCTAGCAAAATGCAAGACTCGCCACTTGCCCTACCGACTCCTGTTTCACCCGGGATTAATGTTCTCCAAGCTTTGCTCCAAGGCTCTCCAGCCCCACCAACCCTTGTTTCCTTGTTTGTGTTTTTCCTTGGAAGCTCTCCCCATTTGTCAGCATTTGTTAGAGAACCTACGAAATGGATAAACTACCTAATTACTAACCGAAGGATGACAGCTACAGAAATGTGCCTCATCAGTGACAGATTGCTCGATATTAATCAAACATTATTATGTGTTATGGCTGGGAGGCATTCGGCAGCTAATGAAGATGGGTGCGGGTGGGTTTGCGTCTGCGTTTTCCCTCCGCTTCCTCCTCCACAACAGCAGCAACAGCCGGATCTTGATATGCAAAAGGCGCCGGTGCGAGCCCTCATTTCGTTTCCAAGCATAGGCTTATGGGAATTCCCAGAAGCCCTAGTTGCCAAGGAGATCTTTTAATACATCAGTGCAAATGCCTCCTCGGAGTTTCCTCCTCCTCCTCCCCGCGACAAGTTGGACGCGAAGCAGATGAAATCTTCATGCTGTGGACATTAGGGGATGATGGAGCAGAGGTGGCACATGAAGAACCACCACTATGCCCTCAGCCCAGCATGTGAAGGAAACGCAACCACCAAAGCGTGGGATGGAGATGGAGGTTTTCCTCCAAGGAAACATCTGTGCAGAGCAGAAGGGTTGGGGCTGTTTCCTCAAGGGACTAATAAAACATCAATATTCAAGTAGACCCCCCTGTTTGGCCAAGATGGACCTGTAGGATGGTTAACTACCTCAAAGCTCTGCTGGAACCACTTTCCTCAAGGCTTAGTAGAGACATACAATCTCACTCGACCTGAAAATCCCATCTGGAAAGCACGTCTATGAGAGGTGGGCATACTGTGGAGACGGGTAAAGTGCCACTCATGGGCTGCATATGTGTACCCATTTTTCTGGCATCTGAAACTACCCATAGACGTTTCGAAACGGTACCATTCTCAGGCCATTATTTTCTCCAAATCTCCCCCAAAGCCTGTGAAAATGAATGGTAACTCAGCGGTAAAATTCAAGGAGCGTCTTTTCAAAGCTCTGGACACTCTAGAAGTAACTTCCCCAAGCCCTGCTTTGGCCTAAGAAGCAATGTATCCAAGCTTAGGAAGGTGTCTTGGTGTTGAAACTGAAGAAATGCAAGCTCTGGGCTGTACGTTGGAGTTGTGGCCCAAGAACCATAGAATCTCAGAGACCTCAAAGGTCATCCAATCCAACCCCTGGCCATGCAGGATTACACGGTCGAAGCAAAGAAGTAACTTTTCCTATCTGTGGGCTATATTTCTATGTCAGAATGTAGCAACCCACTCCCGAGGGTCTATTCTGGGACCAAGTGGTGCCTTCAAACGCCCGTGAGAAGCCACCTTTCCCATTTGGCTGTCAGCATTTTTGGCCGTTCGGGTATCAGCCGTAGGATCTCATCTCCAGTCTAGTCATGTCTTCAAATGACAGTGGCTTCTATAAATAAAGTTGAGAATCCTCCTGTAATGTTTGTTCTCCCCAAATTAACATGCATCCGGCACAAATTAAACCGGGGGGGGAGATGTGGGTAAAAATTAAACATATATTTACCTTCCCGTCAAGGCATTGCGTGGCGCTGGTGGATCGGCAGGGAGAAAGAGAGAGAGAGAAAGGAGACAGAGAGCCGGTGTTGACATATGTGCAACAGCCTTTCGAGCCGATAAGGAAGCATGAATGATTCATAAAAATAAAAAAGAACAAAGACGTTCTAATTAACCATCCCAGGAAATGTGTAATTTCCCTATGCAAATTATAATATGAGTTTATCGCAAGGGTTTTTTTTTAGAGTCGCCTCCCCACCCGCTATATTCCTTTACCAGATTCATCTCATGAGGAACATGGGCATGTCAACTAACCACAAACCTTGGAAGGTTGAGGAGGAAATAAAGCACAATAAATATAAACATGGAATGGGCTTGCATTGGGTTCTTTCCACTGAAGGACAGAGACCCAAATGTGGCTTCTCTTGGTCTGGTTTAGAAAAATGCTTGCATCTGAGTAGAATGGTTTTGGGCGATGTCTGCATGGGACAAACACTCCAGGAGCAGCCCAGAAATTGGAACAAGGAACGCATGGCACCTGGACTATTCACACCAGAACAGGCATCCGGATTGTTAACACCAGAAGAGGTTATGGCATGCATCGCCCAGACTCCATACCAAGAGGACAAGGGAGGACGTTTTATTTGGCCAGTGCGGACAGGGCCTTGGTGCCTTGGGCTGCATCTGCAAAGGTCACCCCTGAATTCAACCTGTCACCTATGGGACTCCCCAGAAGGAACCGAGACGATGGATACAAGTGGGATTTGTATCCTGTATCCTCCTTGCTCTGGATTGAAAAGCTCATAGCTAGTCCCAGAAATTCACAAAAATGGACTGGCATATGAGGTACGTTGAATGGATACAGTGGACCCTCGCTTTACGCGGGGGATCTGTTCTGGAAGGCGAATTCCCCCTATGCTTGAATGTGTGCGGCGGGGTGGCAGCGCGCAAACGCCACAGATGCGTGCCCCATTCATCTCAATGAGACGTGCTGCCCCCTTGTGCCATGCGCACTCCTGTGTGCCTTGAGCATGTAAGCTCAACCGTGTATAACACGGGTGCACTGTATTTTTATTAAAAATCCCGTGTCAATTTCAGGTACAACTGCTGCTGAATCCTGAGGCTTTTGGAAAGCCTAACACAGCTTTCACTTCAAGAATTGCTAGGCCTCCTTACTGGGGCCCTTTTTGTCATCCTTCGAGAAACAGACCTTGTCAAAGCAGACCTTGTGTCAATCTACAGCTCTATATAAATAAAGTATAATCATCATCATCATCATCATCATCATCATCAAGCAGGTGGGAATCCAAACAGACCTTTCCCGCAGAAGGCCGTGCTCTTTCAGCTCCTCCAAAAAAAAATCTGAAATCGCCACGCCAAATGCTTCTCTCCTCCCGCACCTTTAAAACTGAAGACCAAGGAGCCAAGAGAAGGTGTTAAAAAGAGAAGGAAGGTGGAAGGGAGAGAAGGAGGAAAGCATCCCCTGAAAGGCAGGAGAAGGAGTTTTCCGCATCTCTTGCAAAGGGAGGTGAAAGGTGACCCTCCAAAAAGCCATTAAGTGATGGGAAGGAAGGATATGTGTGTGTCGGCGATGTGCGTCTGTGCGAGAAAAGGAGAGCAATCTCCAATCTTGTTTGCACTTAATTTCAATTAACATCCCTCTCAGGGCCAGGAATTTTTTATCTTTACCCACCAAGAGTGTTAAAATATGAATGACGAAGGAGAGGAACAAGGAGGGAAAGAGAGGGAGTTTGTTAAGGGTTCCCAAGAGCGTGGGCAGAGAAATATGATTTTTCGGATCATTCGTACCATTCTTCGATACGGGGAAAAACTGGAGGAGAACATGCCCACCTTGGAGGAAAGCCTTGAGCCGAATAGCACACGGTTTCTCCTATACCGTGCATGTCAAACGATATATATATATATATATATATATATATATATATATATATATGCTTTGTGCATAAAATGTGCGAAATTTTGCATCCGATAATCCCTGGACTGTGAAGATGTTCATTTTTGACCATTTTCTGGCTGTGTTTGAATATTCTTCCTATGCCATACCTGTAATGTGATTTAGCCCGAATTTTGAAGAAATGACACAGGTGCTTGACCCTCTCCCCCATAATAAATTCAACCCTTTGGAGAGGTGCTTTAACGTTGATCCTTAAACGTGGGCCAGATTCGCAGGACCAATAGCATGGAAGCCGCCACTGTCCAAGGCATCTATAAGAAGTCCCATAATAGCTTCTGCACTTTGGATAGCTCCTCTCAAATTTGGAGGAAAACCCAGAACGGGTTCATTGCCTGCTTGGCAGGGCAGTACCCACCACCACCACCCCATTGGGCAGCACTACCATCTCCATTTACATGCATCTACAGCATCCTGGGATTTGCAGTTTTACAAGGTCTAGAGCCTTCTCTGCTACAAATCCCACGATTCTGTCCTCCTCTACATAGTTATTTCAGGCTCATGGTTGTGGCCTCCTTGGTTTTGTCTATCGACTTTGTTGTTAGGGATGTTTAGCCCAGAGAGGAGAAGGTTAAGAGGTGATATGAGAGCCCTGTTTAAATACTTGAAGGGATGTCACATTGAGGAGGGAGGAAGCTTGTTTTCTGCTGCTACAGAGAACGGGACCCAATGGAGCAATGGATGCAAGCTCCAGGAAAAGAGATTCCACCTCAACATTAGGAAGAACTTCCTGACAGTAAGAGCTGTTTGACAGAGGAGCACACTTCTTCCTCGGAGATTATAGTGGAGTCTCCTTCCTTGGAGGTTTTTAAACAGAGGCTGGATGGCCATCTGTCAATGGGGATGCTTTGATTGAGAGTTCCTGCATGAAAGAAGAAGGGGGTTGGACTGAATGGCCCTTCTATGATCTATGACTTAGTATGAGGTCTTCTTCTCTTTCTACAACCTTCCATTTTTCCCAGCATTATTGTCTTTTCCAGTGATTCATCTCCACTCATGATGTGGCCAAAGTACAACAGCCTCAATGTGGTCATCTTGGCTTCTTCCAGGGAGATTTCTGGCTCGATCCATTCTAGGACCCATTTGGTTGTCTTCTTGACCATCCATGGTACCTCCTGAGGAGTCTTCTCTAGCATCACATCTCAGATGAGTTGGTTTTATTTCTGTCTGCATTCTTCACTGTCCAGCTCACCCATCCGTCCATGATGCGGATATTAATAATATTGGGCCATTTGGACCAATATTATTAATTAACCCTGACTGGTAGCCACGGCTATCCAAGTTTCAGGAAGGACTCTGTCCCAGCCTTGTATGGAGATCTCAAGAGGATTCAACCTGAGACCTTCTGCATGCAAAGCAGGTACTTTGCCACGGAGCTGTGCCACGTTTCTTGCGAACAAAGCTATTTGTTGCTTCATCAGCAGTCCTTGGCAAAGGATGGACACAGTCTATTTCTGGACCGCATCAGTTTCGCTGGACAATTACACATTCATCAAGGCAAGTCCCGTCCCTTTCCTGCAGCAAAAATCTGGGAAGCCTTGTTTGTCGGATGGAGGAGAATTGGCATAATTTTTGCATATATCTCTTCCCCCCCAAATATAGCATCAGCAAACTTGAATGCATATGCAAACCTGGATGCATTTTAAATACGCTTCAACCCCATCAAACACATGCTACCAACCAAGAACTATGTTGCATAATTCAGAGAGAAGTGCAAAGGCAAGAGCATAAACTGTAGAAAGAAGAGTGAATCGGGCTGGTTTGCTTTTGCAAAGCAGAGCAAATGAAATCCTTCAGCCTCCCAGACTTTCAGGGGTGTGCAAACTTGGGGTGCGTCTACACTGTGGAAATAATGCAGTTTGGCACCACTTTAAATGCCACGGCTCCATCCTGCAGGGTCCTGGGGCTTGTAGTTTGGTGCCAGCACTCTTTGGCAGAGAAAGACCTTGTGAAACTGCGGATCCCAGAATTGCACAACACTTAAACTGGTGTCAAACACCATTATTGTTTCAGCGCAGAGGCACCCAAAGACTTATTTTTTAAAAAACCAGATAGGCGTTGAGAACCGAAGGCTTTTAACAAAGGTCTGGAAGCGCTGCAATGCTTTAAATTGCACATTTGATTTTTAAAACCTTTCCGAGCCGATGTCTTTGATACGGCAAATAGCTTGGTTCAGTTTTCATGTTGAGCTTTTGTATGCTTTTAAATGGCACCTTTTTAATGCACAAGCCAACTTGAGTCCCAGTTTGGAGAGGAAAGGTGGGATATAAATAAAGTTCTTCATCTTCATCCTCAATATCAGCATCACCATGGGAAAAACCTTGTCTTGTTGAGACAAAGTTTAAAGTTCAGACTCAATTCTGGCATGGATCTGGCACCTTAAAGACATGAGGAGCATCAGCCTCCACTGCAGAAGAGCATAAACTTTATCAATGGCCAGAAAGCATTCCTCCTGGACATAATCCTCCACCCCAAAAATCTCTGCCTCTCGTTGTTGTTGTTGTCGTTGTTGTGTGCCTTCAAGTCATTTCCAACTTATGGCGACCCTAAGGCAACCCTACTATCGGGTTTTCATGCCAGGTTTCTTCAGAGGAGGGTTTGCCATTGCCATCTTCTGAAGCCGAGAGAGTGAGACTTGCCAAGGTTGCCCAATGGGTTTACATGGAAGCAAACCCTGGTCTCCCAGTGTCCCAGTCCAACGCTCAAACCAGTACGCTCCCCCTAACTGGAACCCCAAAGTTGTGAATCTGCTGTCTCTCCCCTTTCACCTTGAGAGTGCCAGGAACTTTGCAAATAGATGTTTTTATCCCCCACAACGCACAAAGCGCCATTCCTCCCACACACCTTTGCTATTTCTGGGCTTCTCAAAGAGTCTTAGCTCTTGGAAGGAAATAATAAACCGAGCCTTGAGTAAAGATTGAGGGCTAAACCAAGGGCATCCTTCTCCCTCCTGTGCAATTGATGAAACCTTGGTATCGCTCCTGATTTAGCAGTTTGGAAACGCAGTTGCCCACAAAAAAGCAAAGCGGCTGTGGCAGACAGAGAGGTTGCTCCTTCGCGGAGAGTATGAGTTTTGACAGCTAACCAAGGCCAAGATTGTACATCAAGGGTTGCATTGCGCACATGCGTCCATCGGACGATGCCACCTCTGTGCCGAATGCCAGCATTGCACAACGCTGAGCCACCACAACGCTCTTCCTTGTGGCCACGCAGCACCGGCAGACATAGCATTTTCAAATCCAAGAAATAAAATTTGAATTTGGTTAGCAACACAGAAAGGTATTTCTTTGGAGACCCTGGAGGTCTCCGTTTCTTGTGGTGCTACAAAATCCTTTGTTAGGTGGAGAACATTGAATTCATGTTGCCCACATTATGCCAAGGAAACCATGGCATGCGGTGGGCTCTATTTGCACAATGGTCCCCAGAGATATCTCCAGCCCTCTGCTCTGCGCATAATAATAACAATAATAATATTTATTTATTTATATCCCGCCTCTCCAAGCGGATCGAAGCAGCTGACAATAATAAAACAACATTAAAATACAGTAAAACATCATAGGCCATAAACCCTTCCAACCACAATAAAAATACATTTTAATTATAAACTAAGCAGGGACAAAATACAAGTGTTGTGCAATCTCACAATCCCCCTGTATGTGATTGTGAATCATTTTGTGAGGACATAAATACCTAACAGGATGCCAGCCGAAAGGCCTTGTGGATACTTTTTACTAGGACTATTACTCTGGAGACCAGGGTTCGAGTCCCAACCCGGCCATGAAACCCATTGGGTGACCTTAGGCAAGTCACACTCTCTCAGCTTCATGGGAAGGCAATGGCAAATCACCTCTGAACAAATCTGGCCAAGAAAACCCCAGGATAGTTTTGCCTTAGGGTCTTCACAAGTCACAAATGACTTGAAGGCGCACAACAACAACAACAAAAGCAGACCTAGATAGCACTGAAGGCAAGCAATGACAAAGAATTCTATGGTGCCAGTAGACATTGGCTTTTTCATCTCCATCAGTACCACTATCATCTGATTATCGTCATCGTCATCATCACTACTGCCACCACCCTCATTGTATCTCCCCTTCCATGCATTTTTAAAATCAGTCTTTCACTACCAACCCCATTGTTCAGCCTCCCTTCCGTAAACCGCGGCCACTTTTGCAAACATCGTTTTGATTTATCCCCCACTTAATGGGAATATGCTTTTAATAAGGATGCATGGCTCTCCAACATGCTTTCAGAGCCAAAGTAGCAAATTGAATGGAGCTCCTAACATCCCTCCTGCTTAAGCTGGTTTCCAGAATGACACCATTTATTTTCAGATTCCTCTATTTTATTCATCTTTCCTTTAAAGTCACATTTACATTGCCTAGGACCATGAAGTTGGGGGCCATAGAAAGTGGGACCATGAAGTTAGGATAATAGAAAAGTAGGCCCTAGAAAAGTAGGACCTTGAAGATGGAGTCATAGAAACGTAGGACCATAGAAAGTAGGACCATGACGCTGAGACTGTAGAACAATAGGATCATGAAGCTGAGGCCATAGAAAAGTAGGACCATGAAGTTGGGGCCGTAGAAAGTAAGACCGTTGAAGAGCATATGAATGGACACTGTTCCAACTAAAATGGTGTCTGGAGGGCAGAAGAGGGGCAGAGATGGTTTTCTGCCAACTGGAGAAATGGAGGTGGCATCCTTGAGGTCTCTGCATCTTTGTTGATGAAGCAAAAGCTATTTGGGGGAGAAGGGGAGAGTATTTTAAGAATGGAGACCTGTCGCTGATGCAGAAGCCATTATCTCGGTCTTCTGAGCCTCATGGCTGGCTTCCCAAAACTCCATTAGAACATTTCAGTGTGGGTTGCAGAACACCTCTGATAAGAACAGCCAATAAGTTGCCCCTTCGGTTCTAACAAATGGGATTGTATGTGTGTGTGTGTTTTAAAGGGAGGGCTAAGGTTGCTGAAGATGGTGCTTCAGAGATTCATGGCACGCTTGAGTTTGCATGGAAGAAACTACCTGCTACATCGAGAAGATGAAAGCACTGAAGATGGGATGCAAGAAGAGAGCACAGATTTAAATCCTGGCCATTTTAAATCTTGCACGGCAAAGCGGTTTGAGTGTTGGACAATGACTCTGGAGACTGGGGTTCGAATCCCTACTGGGTCATGAAACCCAATGGGTGACTTTGGGCGAGTCAGGCTCTCTCAGCCTCAGAGGAAGGCAATGCCACCCCCCCCTTCCCGGGGCAAATCTTGCCAAGGATACCCCACAATGGGTTCGCCTTAGGCTCGCCGTAAGTCGGAAACACACACAGACACACACAACTAGGCCTGGAAAAGGGGCAGAGTGCTGAACGGATTTTGCTCGCAGCCATATCTCTTGGAGCGAAAGAGCAAGGAGACTTCATTAACCTGTAGTAATTAAGTAAGTGCTTGCTTCTCCCTCTGCTGTGATTAAAACGTTCACACTTACTAAAATTAGACAGCCCAGGGGTTGCCGCTTCTGACTTTGAGGCCGTTTGCAAAGGACAGATATCACCGGAGAACATTGTGTATTTGTGTGTGTGTGGGTCCCCCATCTGCAACCGTCGGAAGAACTGCAAAGCTAACAATGCCCCCATTTAAATAGCCTCATATTTTATTTCCTGCCCCCAGCTCCCTTTTCCGAAAGAGTTGAGAAAATGAAGGGCATGACAGCCATGTCCCTGAAGGGCCTCCGTTTAATCAGTTGATCATCCCGGGCGGCGAGTGCAAGAGGCGGCGAAGTCTGGCCAGCGCCTCCTTGATTAATAACGAAGGCAATGAAGACCGACAGTTGGCTTTGACCGCCGTAATAGAGTCAGCAATTTCTCTCCATTGAGCTCCCGGACCGGATGGTGTCCTCTGCGAAACATCGCCGGACAGCAGGAGAATTATAAGTCTGACTGTGGAAAGGCCGCTCTCGGCGACCCAAACGCTCATGTTTATTTAAAAGGAGACACAGATCGGATCATTTCAGACAGGAGAGGCTGGTTGGTGGAGTCCCATAGACCAAAGAAGTAGCCAAAACCAGAAAAATGGAGAAGGAGATGGAAATATCCCCGTTGTGCATTAATGCAGGTTGCATCCGCGCCTCAGAGATAATCCAGTCCAACCCCACTTTAACTGCCTTGGGTCAATGCTATGGGATTTTGTCGGAGACACTTTTGTTCTGGGAGTCGTTCCAAATTGCTGGTTATTAATTTGTTGTTTCGTTGTCTTCCTTCTCTACTAGTTCATATTATTTTAGAGATGTTTTTAGCAATGTTGCTGTTTTAGATTGTGTGCCGCTTTATCTTTATTTGACCTCATTCGAAAGGAAGAGAAGGAGGAAGCCACCCAGGGAAGGTAGATATGGAATACTGGCCAATATCTCACTAACCTTCCCAAAAGGGAACGCATCCCACGCTAAATGAACCTCATACATTTACCTTGATTTTAATTTCTTTCCTCCTCTCCCTCTTTTGAGGCCAGCGGGTTTCCATGGTTTCCGAGAAGGGATTCAAACCCTGGTCTCCAGTGCTCCAATGCTCAGACCACTGCACCTCACTGGCTCCTATGCACACTTTAGCCATTTGTATTTCTAAGTATAAACAGATTTGTGGATGATTTCTGGAGTGAATTTTTGCTTCTGGGGAATAGCAGGACTGAGCAAGAAGGCTGGTCCTCCCCAGAGAGAAACCATGCGCGGTTGTCATTTCTACCTAATGAGAGATGGGACTTGTGCTGAGCCAAACCTATTAACCTCCCGTCGCAATCCAAAATAGTCCGGACTCTCCTATCACCTCAGTGCAAAAGCACTTCATCCTGATGCACTCACAAAGCCGGGAAAGGCGACCCAATGAAGAGCATTTTAGACAGAAAGAAGACGAAATTGGGCTCAGGTCATTTTGCAACGCAAACCTAGATGTATATAGATATCCCGAACTATGTCACGAGAGTCAGGGTGAGAGAGACTCGAACCATTTAGAAAATTGTTTTGGTTAAAAACACAACAACCCTTAACTTTGACAGCTTAAAAGCGTGTTTAAACAAGGTCCGGGATGGAAGGTTGCTACCCAGAAAAATTGAGCCAAAATAAGTCTGAAAAGAGCATTTAGGGTGGCTTTCATTTTTCTGGTGGAAGATAATAGTGAAATATGAATAGACTGGATAAAAGGAAGGATGGATGGATTTTTTGGGGGGAAGGATTATTTATTTACTTATTTATTCTCCTCTCCAGAAAGGAGAATAAAAGAGCCTTGAAAATCCACTTCTACTCATAGTAGACCTTACAAGGGTCACTCATAGTAGACCTTACAGTGGATAAATAATCTGACCAGTTGTAAAGAATCTTCCTGGTAGACCTCAACCTTGGATCCACTTTCCAGGTCAAGGAACCATTTTGTAGGAATGTGAAAATCTGTCACTCTCTTTCCTGTTGGTTTTTCGTTTTGTTTCCAGTTTTCCTGGCGGCATTCTCCTGTTGTTCCATTTCTTTATTGGGTCACAAGGGTCCCCCCCCCATTTTATTTCGCTTTTTGCAGACATATTTAATGCATGCATGGTTTAAATGGCCTAAGTACCCTGAAGGCACCAGGACCCCTCCGATCCTGGAAGCTAAGCAAGGTCACCCATGGTTAGTACATGGATGGGAGACATCCAGTGAAGACCAGGTGATGTAAGTTATATTTCTGAGGAAGGAACTGGCAAAACCACCTCTGAGGATTCCTTGCCTAAGAAAATACAATGAAATTCATGGGGTCACCATAAATCGATAGTCAACTTGAAGGTACACATCCATACTGTGTTTGCCAACTCACTCATTTCTATATACGTTTTTCTGTTGGCCAGAACATGTTTATAGTCATTGTACATGGATCTCCCCAAATGCCAACATTTCTGAATATTTAGCCTTGCAAATTTTTTAACATGGGATCCATAAGGGAGAAGGTTGTTCTCACATTTAGTCAAAATCTACCTCCTTTAAGCCTTCTGTTTTACTCCTTCCCTTTTGGGCGGATCAGGATCAACACCATGAATTCAGTTAAATAATCCGAATTACAGCAGACCCATTGAATCAACCATTGAACCTAAAAATAAATACCATTGATTCAATGAGTCTACTTTTATGGAGATTAGCAATAGGATTCAGGTCGACATTTTCACCTTCTTCTGCCTCTGCCTTCTCCGTTGCGATGGGGCCTCTCTGTCGTTCCAAAAGTACTATAGTATCTATCTCCCCGGTCAATATTTGGGGGTACGCTAGCTATGTTCTCAGGCTAAGTTTGGACCGTTCCATAACTTCTTGCTCCCGGTAGACCAGGGAAATTAAAATGTGCTTCTCCGACTCTGACACGGTTGTGTCTGACTCTGTCCCATAGGGACCCATGAGAGCACACTGTCCAGCACACTCTGCGGAGCAGATAATTGGATTAGAGACTTTCCCAGAGAGTCGCCCAACCTCTCCTTTCTATGCGTTGCCTCTTTCAGACTATGTCTTTACTTACGATTCAGTGGCTGCCCTTGATAATGAATTGAAATTACACGGCAGGAGCTTTCCGTCCGTATCCTAAAAAGAAAAAGATGGAGCAGGTTTACTGTTTTACAAAAAAGGGAGAGCAGGAGGAGAAAATGAGAGATGCTTCCAGGGCCTCATTCCCACTATCTTTCAAATCGGATCGTGAATCGGTTTGAACCAGTTCAAACAACCCTGGTTAACCCAAATCGCTGAAGCAATTCCGAGAGGTGGCCCAGGCTCCAGATCTACTTAACCCGCATCTTTTTGACACTGATTTTTTCCCATTTCTTTTTCGATAAATCGATTCCACACAAGTGTGAACCACAAGCGGATCGGAATCGGTTCAAAATTTTCCCTTCGGCCACTAGATCCGAATCATTTTGAATCGATTCATTCTCGAATGGGAACCATAAGTGGGTTATTTTGATGCCAGAAAATGACACACAATGCAATTGTAGTGTAAACCACGATCCGATGTCGAATTGATCCGTCGATTCGGATTGTGCACCAATTTATCTGTAAGTGGGAATGAGGCCCAGAGAATGGCTAGGAAAAGAGCAATGTCCATTTGTTCACCTCTGAGCTAATAGGTTGAACAGCACCATCAGACTTAGAGATGATTTCACAGCCACAGAAGGCAATTCCTTGGCATGAGTATATTGTCAAGTCTATTGCCAAATGCTTGGTTATTTGAGATGTGGTTCTGGAGAAAAGTATTTAGAATATGGTGGACGTCCAAGAAGACGAACAAATGGATCCTAGAACAGATTAAGCCGGAACTCCCCCCAAAAGCCAGTATGAACGAACTGAGGCTGTTGTAGTTTGGCCATATCATGAGAAGGCATAAATCACTGGAAAAAACCAATGATGCTAGGAAAGGTGTAGAAGAAAGAGAGGAAGACCACATGCCAGATGGAAAGACTCTGTTAGGGAGGACATGGGTATGAATTTGCAGGATCTAACCAGGGAAGTGGAGGAGAGGGGGTCCTGGAGATGTCTTATCCATTGGGTCAATATGAGTTGAAGCCAACTTGGGGTCAGTTAACAACATTATCAAACTAAGTACCATCTTAGCATCGGTATGTTCACCTCTTCCTTCGTCTTCGGCATTGGGATCAAGATAAGAAGGATGGAAAACCTGAAGCAACCACAAAGATGTCCAACCTTCTTCTGGTCCTGCATTGCCTCATGAAGCATCAAAGTCAAGTGTGAGTAACCTCTTTCTACCTATACATCTTTATCAATGACTTGGACGACAGAATTGGGGGCATACTTATCAAATTTGCAGATGATACCAAATTAGGAGGAATAGCTAATACTCTAGAGGACAGGATCAACTTTCAAAATGATCTGAATAGACTAGAAAGCTGGGCCAAAGCTAACAAAATGAAATTCAACACAGAGAAATGTAAGGTACTGCACTTAGGGCAGAAAAATGAAATGCAGAGATATAGGATTATGGGGGGCACCTGGGTTAGGGAGACAACATGTGAAAGGGATCTAGGAGTCCAAGTAGACCACAAACTGAACATGAGTCAACAGTGTGATGTGGCAGCTAAAGTGGCCAATGCGATTCTAGGCTGCATCAATAGAAGTCAAGTGTCTAGATCAAGAGAAGTAATAGTGCCATTCTGCTCTGGTCAGGCCCCACCTGGAATAATGCTGTGTCCAGTTCTGGGCCAAACATTTCAAAAAGGATGTTCAGAAACTGGAGCCATGTGTCCAAAGGAAGGAAACCAAAATGGTGAAGGGTCTGGAAACCATGAAGCCCAATGAGGAAAGACTCAGGAGCTGGGGATGTTCAGCCTGGAGAAGAGAAGTTTAAGAGGTGATATGATAGCCCTGTTTAAATACTTGAAGGGATGCCAGATTGAGGAGGGAGCAAGCTTGTTTTCTGCTGCTCCAGAGAATAGGACCCAGAATAATGGATGCAAGCTCCAGGAAAAGAGATTCCAACTCAACATTAGGAGGAACTTTCTGAGAGTAAGGGCTGTTCAACAGTGGAACACACTCTCTCAATGGAGATTTTGGTGGAGTCTCCTTCTTTGGAAGTCTTTAAACAGAGGCTGGATGGCCATCTGTCAATGGGGATACTTTGATGGAGAGTTCCTGCATGGCAGAATGGGGTTGGACTGGATGGCCCTTGCAGTCTCTTCTAACTCTGTGATTCTATGATTCTACCTGAGAACCAACCTAGGGAAGTTCTCAGAGGCCTCAGTTCAGAGTTGTTGTCATTGTTGTTATTGTTGTATGCCTGCATGTTGTTTCTGACTTATGGTGACCATAAATAAGGTGGACCTATCATAGGGGTTTCTAGGGCTGAGAGGCCTATCACGTATCATAGGTTTAGGAAGCTTGGGAACTACCCAAAACCAATCTTATGTGGAGGGATCTCTGTATCCTTCCAGGAAAGTGCGGAGGGCCAGATACTCTGAGTCGAAATAAAAGCAATAGTGAAAGCAAGTCAGGAAACCAAACAAGCAAATGCTTTTGAAGGATTTCAGAACCATTAACAAAAGGGGGGATATTGTGACAAAACAGTAAGCGCAGGGGGGAATGGGATTAATTCTGACACCGCTCCATTTGCAGTATTTTCTATTTCCTTCTACTTGCTGTTGTTTCTCTGTGGCCTTTAAGATCCATTTGCCGATCGGGTTTATATTAAAGAAACGGTTCTCACATCTCCAAAGCTCTCGGGACGGAGCAGTCTCTAAATCTTCCTAAAACAAACAGGCAAAAGGTAAGGGGTGAAAAAAGCAGAAGAAACATGAATCGTTTCTAAAAGACTCTCTCTGTTTTTCAGAATAATAGCCGAGGCATGTGCTCACAAACTTCCCCTTCGTTATATTTACGGCGCATGTAACCTCATCCAAAACCATCAGGTAGGCAGCAAATCCATAGATGCTGACACCGGATGATCAGCCAGAGAAGCGTTCCTCAAACTGCGCTAAAGAGAGCGATGGTGTCTAAAAGCTTCTGGGTAAATCTCGCTCGTAAATATCCCTAATGGCTTACAACGGGGAGGAAGCGCCGCGTTGCTATCATCGCTATCATCGGGACAATGACAACATTGGAACTAACCGACCGGAGCTCAAGGTCTCGTCTGCACTGCAAAAATAATGCAGTTGGGTACCACTATTAACATTAGGAAACCATTAGATTGGTGGGTACCATGTCAAGGAGACAGCGAATCCACTCTGGGTCTTAAGCAGTGCATCTGCACTGCAGAATTAATGCAGTTTGACATCACTTTAACTGCCATGGCTCCATGCAATGATGATGATGATGATGGTATACCATTCTCACCCATCCTTATGGAGCAAGATTTCTCCAAAAGAACTAGCAATAATAATAATAATAATAATAATGTAATTCTCACCCATCCTTATGGAGCAATGGCAGGAAAGAAATTCTTTTTATATTGATGCCGCGCATCAGCCGCATGGATCTCTAAATGTTCACAGGGATTCGGAAGCCAAAGCCAAGGCTAAGCCCCAGAGGGCTCCACTTAAAACTCCCCATCTCTGATTCCTGCTCTAAAGGGCCGTTGTCATCTTAGATTCGCGCCACCCAGACCCTGAAGGGTTGTGTTAACACATGGTGCGCTTGCGGAGGAAATGGACTAGAAAGGGAAGAGTCAGCTCTGGTTTGGGCGACAGCCTTGACGCCGAGAGTGCAAAGCTGAGTCGGCAAGAGATGGGAAGAAGTGGAGGGTGACATGTTTCCAGATGCTGGGAGGTGGATTTCATCGGACGAAAGGGGTACGGCTCTGTATCCTGTGGCCATAGATGGTTGTGTTGGAACACTTAGGGTTAAATCCTGGTACTTCAGCCACAATGTTGTGAGTTCGGTCCCAGAGGCTCCAAGGCTGACTCAGCTTTCCATCCTTTTGTAGGTCAGTAAAATAGGTACCCATCTTGTTGGAGGCAATTGGCTTACACCACTGTAAACCGTGTAGACCGTGCCGAGTTCACTATGAAATGGCATAGAAATGTAAATGAAACTGCTGAATGCAAAGATCTACATCCATACATGAGTCTGCTCACTGTGTCTCTGTGTGGTTCTTTGTGATGGGATTAATTCTTGCTAACTTGTGAAGTCGAAGGCTTTCATGGCCGGCATCCATTGTATTTTTTGGGGTTTTCGGACTATGTGGCCATGTTCTAGAAGAGTCTATTCCTGACGTTTCGCCAGCATCTGTCGCTTTGGCATCTCTCTGAAGATGCCAGGAATAAACTCTTTTAGAACATGGCCACGTAGCCTGAAAAACCCACACAAATCTTGCTACCTTACTTACCCAAAGGCTGGGCGACTCTTCGGTGCCTTTCGATTCACAGTTTTCTGACTGTCCCATCTGATTCAATATGTGCAATGTTGTGACTCTTTGTGATGTTGTCACTGCTCCACCCTTGTTTCTTTCTACCTATAAGGTTGGGTCATTGTGTGACTTGTGTATCCAGGAAGACTGGGTCGTTCAGGAAGATAGTGAGAGCATATATTGGGAGAGAGAATGATTAGAGTCATGAAATCATAAAATCATAGCGTTGGAAGGGAACCCAAGTCCAACCTCCTTCAGTCATGTAGGAAGATACCAACAAGAGATGGTCATCCAGCCTCTGCTTGAAAGCCATCATAGATATTTCATAGAATCATAGAGTTGGGGGCGATCCCCAAGGGTCACCCTGTTCAACTATCTTCTGCCAAGCAGAAATACACAATCCAAGCCCTCCCTGTGAGAGATGGCCATCCCAAAGAAGGAGACGCCACCACCCTCCAAGGAAGCATATTCCACAAGCAAAGTCCTCCTTCCATTGCGAGAAACCTCCAAGCACTTACGTAATTTGCACAAAAATGTATCTTAAGGATAGACCCCAGAGACCCCAAAGGGTCAACCCCAGGAAGACGCCACCAAAGCACTCCCTGGGACAGATGGTCATCCAACCTCTGCTTTAAAAAACTCCAAAGAAGGTGAGTCCTTCTTTGGCATTATAGCCATGTTTAAATTCTTGAAGGGACATCATATCAAGGATGGAGCAAGCTTATTCTCTGCTCCTCCAGAAACTAGGACACGGAGCAATGGATCCAAGCTACAGGAAAAGAGCTTCCACCTAAACATTAGGAGGAACGTCTTGAGGGTAAGAGATGTTTGACAGTGGAAGATGCTGACTTGGAGGATAGTGGAATTTTTTAAACAGAGACTGGTTGACTTGGATGGTGTCTTCTTGCATGGCAGACTTAGCTTGGTTGACTTGGATGGTGTCTTCTTGCATGGCAGACTTAGCTTGGTTGACTTGGATGGTGTCTTCTTGCATGGCAGACTTAGCTTGG
>NC_056528.1:10089288-10099458 GCF_019175285.1 Sceloporus undulatus | reverse complement strand
ACTACATGAACCTTGGGGTCTCTTCCAACTCTAGGATGCTATGATTCTCACCATTTGGTCACCTCCTCTGTCCTTGCCGCTTCAGTTCTGTCACTGAACACCCAAGACTACATTGTAATTTGGGGCTGTTTTGTTTCCTGGCTCGCTTCTTTAAAAATCCCAGCTTGTTCTGCAGAGGAAAATTGATCAGCTTTAATCTGAAGCTATGAAATTGTATTTCCTACTTAATAGGCTGCAAATGTTCTAGATGAATAGTTTCAATTGCAGAGAGCGCTGGAGGAAGGAGAGGAACACTGGAGCCTTGAGCTGCTCCTGGCCTCCTCCTCTTCCACATTTCAGACTTCGAAATTACCTGGTCCTTTAGGGAAGAGTCTTCCATCCTGTTCCTCTCATGTCTATCCAAATGTTGTTAATTTTCCCCCAGTCCCTGACTTTCAATTGTGCCTTTGGCCAGAGCCAACCAACGCTTACCATGTCAAAGGGATGGCGAACCCATTCCAAATTTTAGATCAAGTGTTAAAGGTCGGAAACAATTTGATGGCACACAAAACAACAACATGTTGAGAAGACGTGTTCCTCCATCTTCACATGTCATTTCCACGTTCTGGATTAACACTCGAACAGTGTTCATACATACATATCTTCTGTAAATATCTGAATTGAGGCCTGGATAGGGATAACACACAAATATCTTCTGTAATAACCTGCAACTCATGAAAGATCTCCATGTGTAACATTGTCAACCGTTTTCATTAAGCACAAAAACTCTTAATGTGTTCTCACTGAACAGAAATTGAGACTGAAATTCCACTTTAATAACCAGTTCTTCATACGATACGAAGGTCAGCTTTGTGTAAATGTTTCCGTTGTTTGAAACAATGGGTCTTGCCCCCCAAAATTAAATAACTGAAATGAAGTTATCGGTGGTAAATGTGATATATTTGGTGCCACTGTGTTCGCATCATGATTCCAAAAAAGTATCAGCAACACCATTTTTAAAGACATATGTATACCTCTCCTATTTGCCTTATCATTATTAAATCTCACAGATGTACTTTACAAGGCCATCCTTTATATGGAAAATAAAACACACATCGCGATGATAGTGGATGAAAAAGAAAACATGACAGCGATGCGTAACCATCTTCCATATGAAGAGCTGTATTGCAAGATGCATCTGTCAGATTTAATATGGATAAGAAATTATATGGATAACGAAAAGGCTGTGGGTCGAGGGAACCAAATCCTCATCCCTGGAATGGATATATGAGTCAATAAAGTTCATCAATCAGGAGACATCTAATAATAGGATTCAAACCCATCCCAATTTTTAAAATAGCTCTCCAAGTTGCCATACCTTCTCCCCAAAATGGACTCCTCCGCCTTGAATGGTTCTGGCTAAAACCAGGTGTGTATGCAATGGCTCAGGTAACATGGAAGCTATGCTCATTTTGGGATCCCTTCCAACGCCATATATTTCTTAATCTCGGGGACTGAATAATTCAGGGGACGACGGGTGATTCGCTTTGATGGAATATGTTTTTTGCCTATATTTAGGACTCCATCTCTGAGTGATGGAAGTCAGAGCCATTAAAATGTTCCATTAGTAATGATATAGCGGGTGGGAGCCAGGGAGACGGACCAGAACACGTGGCACAGATAGCACATTAAGGCTGCCATCAATTTTAATGATTAAGTCCAAAATTACGAGGCTATTAAAGTTATATTTCAAGTTTCTTTCTTTCTTTCCTTCCTTCCTTTCTTCCTTCCTTCCATCCATCCTTCTTTCTTTCTTAAACTTAGAGACTGTTTCGTTCAGTATGAAGCGGTATATAAATGAAGCTGCTATTGCTATTCCCCTCCTTCCCCTTCCTTCCTTCCTTCCTTCCTTCCTTCTCAATTATCTGTCATCTCAATCACCTTCCTTCTTTCCTTCCTTTCGCCTTCTTTGCCAGAGAGCACAGGTATCACAATAAACTCCAATTCCCAGGATTCCCAGGGCAGTTCAAGCGGCCTCAAACTGGATTATCTCTGCAGTGTGTTTGGGACCAAGGTTAGCCCAGGACTCTCATAATCTGCAACTGAAATCATGTGTGTGCTTAAAGAAACAACAACAACCCCCCTCATCTGGTTGCAAAATTGTCTCATCTGGGCCCAATGTAGCCGAAAACTGCCGGTTTCTGCTTGGCAACCTTTCCCGCTGCATCAGATTCGGGTAACTGGGGAAATACACTTTCCCTGTACAAACAACTGAGAAATTCCAGGGAGCTTTCCTTTGGCTGGCATTTATGCAAACAGGAGCATGAAGGCTGAAGACGAGGAGAGAGAACGGCAATAATACCCAGGAGGAGAAAGTTGCTTTTTGGGGGAAATGGCATTCAAAGGATCATTGGCTTTGCTTTCATGACGTGAAGCGGAAACGAATCGGAAAGGTGCATTTTGGGGATAAAGTGACGAAAAAGGAGAGATTGAAAGAAGTGTTTTTAGCTCCTCCTGTTTTAGAAAAGCATACACAAAAACATGCATTAATTTTCTGGGGTGAAAAGAAATCTAAATAGACTCATCCTTCCATATTTGTGGCCTTGATATTTGCAGATTTGATGATTCACGGATTTGATTAAAACGTTCTCTTTAGGAATCTCTAGGTCCTCCAGTGCAACTCTATGGTCAACTTTAACTAAAACTTGCACTGAAAGACCTAGAGATTCCTAGAGACAATAGTCTACTAGGCCTTAGTAGCTCCTCAATGCAACTCTATAGTCAGTGTCTGTCGGATGTTGACCATAGAGTTGCTCTGGAGGACCTAGAGATTCCTAGAGAGGTAAAAACATGGTGAGTTTTTGTTGTTTGCGGTTTTTCCAAATTCACAGGGGTCTTGAGCCCCTAACCCTAGAGAATATGGAGGGACAAGTGTACACTTTACTACTACTGCTACTAATAATAATAATACTGTATTTTCCAGCATATAAGACGATCCCCAAGTTTTTCAGTAAAAATATAGAGTTTGGGATATACTTGCCGTATAAGACTACCCCCTTCCTGTGAAGCCGGTGGCCAGGAGTGTGCGCGCATGCATGCTTCAAGGGCCCTCCAGAGGCCTGCGAAGCTGGCAGTTGGCCTTGTGCGCACGCTGCCAATTTCAAGAGGTCTCCAGAGGCCTGTGAGGCTGGCTGCAAGGGCCCTCCGGAGGCCTGCGAGGCCGGTAGCCATCTTTGCATGAGCGTGGCAGCCAGCCATGCATGCTCACGCCGGGGCCATTGGGGGCCTGGAAGGCCAGGTGAGTGTGCCAGGCTGCAGGGCTCTCTTGTTGCTGGGCTCAGCCCGGCGTATAAGATGACCCCCCACTTTTGACCCAATTTTAGAGGGTCAAAAAGTTGTCTTATACGCCGGAAAATATGGTAATAATGTTTATTTATAATGCCCTTTTCACTATCAGAACATATACAATAAAAAGTGAATGATAAAACGCCACGCCATACAATAATAAAATACTAACATAATATATTAACATGCAAAAACAAAGAAAATCCTTTAATACATTTCTTGTTCTAATTGCTGGCTCTTTCCTCTCAGCGGACGCTCCGTGGGAGATCCATCCGCACTACAAAATTAATCTAGTTTTATACCGCTTTGACTGCCATGTCTCAATGCTATGGAATTCTGGGAATTATAGTTTCGTGGTTAACCTTCTCCGACGGAGAGCTCTGGTGCCACAACAAACGACAATCTATGGCTAAGGATTTTTTTTGTCTTCGAATGCTGACTGCATCCACACTGCATACATAATCCAGATTGACACAGCTTTAGCTGCCGTAGCTCTGGGCCCTTGGCAGTTAAAGTGGTATGAAGCTGGATTATTTTTGCAGTGCGGATGCAACCCATGTTTAATTCCAATGTGTTGCGCTAACTTTTCTGCTCATTTGGAGCTCTTCTTCCATTTTTGTTGCCCTGTGGCCTCTAGATTTTGTCCCATATTTCCCCCTTTACAACATTTCCATTCTCTTTCCATCTCCGAAATGCAACTCGGAGAATTCAATTTCCCTGGAGCTTGGAGAAAAAAGATGATGATAAAGAGGCCAAGAGGCAGTGTGAAAAATTGGAGCAACCGACTCTGAAACAAATGGGCGACGGAAGACGAATGGCTCTTATAAAGAACTCCCCATCATCTGCCCAAAGACAGCAACAAACAGAAGCAGGAGAGCAGTTGTTCCAAAAGAAAAGAGGGAAAAGTGCGCCAAAAAGTGCAACATAAATAGTGGCGCTCCTCCAGAAATATTGCAAGATGGGCTCATAGTTCAGGGCGCGTCAGGAGCGATTCCTTTTCTTTGCTTTATTAGCTTCCAGAGTCTCTCCTTCCATAATGACGGATCATGTTTAGAGTCTGGTTCCTCCGACAAACTCCTTTTCCTTGAAGTCTCTTCCGTCTTCCTGCCATACTTCTTCTGTCTCCATTTCTTTGCTTTATGCTCTGCCTCCGCTTTTGATTTTCGGCAACTCCAGCCGGCAGAAGGCTGCTGCATCTATATCGGTCGCCTCCACAAGATTTTGCCTTTTGCCTTTTCAGTTGCTGTCATTTGCAAAAGTCCGTTCCCACGTTGGCACTTTGCAATATTTGGGTGAAAGGTCCAAAAACAGAGAGAATCAGTGGCAAGACATGTACCATCTCCCATCTCCTCCCTATATGTACTTCCATCTTACAAATGGAAGTACACCATAGCATATATATTATACAATATATAAATGGAATTCTATATGTACTTCCATTTGCAAGATGGGCTATAAGAGCTGACAGTAGTTTGGTACAATTCTTGCCATCGTAGTTTGGGGGCTGTTACTCCGATCTGGATTTTTGGGGAGCTTTAAAGGAGCTGCCCAAGAGCCTGAACTTACTTTGAGGGATGCACCTTGCGCATTGAGCATTTTGTTCAGCATTCATTTGTGCAATATCCAAATTCATAATAAAGGAGGGGGACGTTGTCCGGCCACCATGAGCACCAAGTTTGGGTAGTAGCTGTTGGTTTTGTATGAGAGACCATCGGCTTCCCCTTCTCAAGATGGGAACAATAGCCAATAATATAATCTTTTCTCCCGTCTTCCTCGCCTATATTTTGACTTGCAACCAACCAGTCCTGCAAAACACACGCACATACGCAAACACAAACACAAACACAAAAACACACAGGCTCGCTCCCTGCTGTGCATACTTTCCCAGGCGATGGAAGAGATTATCTCTTTAAAGCCATTCACAACACACAGCGATAGTCAGGAATTTATTGATGTTGTATCCCTGTATTTCAATTATGCCGCTGAGATGACTTACCTCGCTTTCTAAATTATTTAAAATGTACTTTTCTATAAAACTGCCACTATTTATTTGGCGCCGGGATATTGAAGCTCGCAGGGAACTGTATGGAGAAGTGGAAAAGGCGGGGAAGGAAACCGAAAGGCCGAATAAACCGGCGTTAGAGAGAATTATGCCATCAAAGGGGGATAACTCTATATCTCTTCTATGGAGACTCCCAAGAATATCTTCCCAGCCCTTTCCTTCTTTGCATTTCGCATCTCATGTTGAAATGCAAACCCAAGGAATACCTCACTGGGCTCTTACTATGAATTAAAACCCTCGGAAGAACAAATGTTTGTGTTGTGTGCCTTCAAGTCATTTCCAACTTATGGCAACCCTAAGATGCACCTGTCATAGGGTTTTCTTGGCAGGTTTCTTGGGAAGAGGTTTGCCACCACTGCCATCCTCTGAGGCTGAGAGAGTGTGACTTATCAAAGGTCACCCAGTGGGTTTTGCAGTTGAGCTAGGATTCGAACCCTGTTCTCCAGAGCCATCATCCAACGCTCAAACCACTACGCCATGAAAGGGAGCAAATAGGTGCAAACAGGTGCAAAGTGGCAAGTCAAGGGTTAATTGCTATCAAAAGGTTTTGTGAAATGTGTTGTGTGTGTTGTCCCTGTGGGTCGCAAGTGTCACAAGAGACAGCATCTCCTAGGGAAGCAGCTATAGGAAAATCTATCCAAACATGGATGGTTAATCCAAAAAGCTGAAGGGAGTTGTAGGGCCAAGGTCTAAGCAAACCCAGAGGTTATTCTGCAAAGCGGTTGGATCGCTCTTGCCGACGGCCGGAGATGCATCTTTGCAACCCACTCACATTTGCAGAAAATGCATTGTAGCCCCATTGGTGAATTGGGAAGATTCGCTTGCAATGTTGCAGAGCTACGGATCTGTAAGGTTATGGCATGGAGACTGTGATGGAGAGATCCAGCAATAGCACTGAGAGGCGGAAGAAAAGCATTTCTGTTTGGAGACTAAAGACAAAACAAAATGGACTATACGCTTCTGATATTTCTCAAAACATCCATGAAAATTCTTGGTTAACTTTGCTTTGAAAAATGCGAAGAGGCAATTGGATAGACTAAGCCTGGCAGCATCCATGGCCACATCCATGGCAAGGACTTATGCGCCCCTTAATGAATTATTATTTTTAATTGTGTGTGTGTGTGTGTGTGTGTATGTTTATGGCCTTGTTCCCACTACCTTTTAAACCGGTTCAAACGACCCTGGTTCCCGCTTAATCCGAATCACTGAAGCTATTCCGAGAGCAGGGGCCATGCACTAGACCCATTTATTTAACTCAGGTCTTTATGACACTGATTTTTTCCGCTTCTTTTTCGATAAATCGATGCTGCGCAAGTGCAAACCGCAAGCGGATCGGAATCAATTCAATTTTCCCCTTCGGCCAGCTGGAGTGGGTCCATTTTGAATCGATTCATTTGTGAATGTGAACCACAAGTGGGTTATTTTGGAGGTGAAAAATGCAATTGCGGCAAATGCAATGGGAACACGCTCCGCTGTCGATCCATCGATTCAGATTGCAACCCAATTTATCTGCAAGTGGGAATGGGGCCTATGAGTGATTTTATAGGCTTATATTTTAACTATGGGCTTATGTGTTTTTAATTTCATTTTGTACCCCGCCTTGAGGAGAGGTGGGAAATAATTAGTAGTAGTAGTAGTAGTAGTAGTAGTATTTCACAACTTCAGTTGTTTTTCGCCTCTTAGACAGGAATTGCCGGACTCAGCTTCTTCCAGGGACAGGAAGAATGTCTTAGCATTAAAGCAAGACAAATTCAAAGTCTTACCTCGCCAGACAATAACATTTCTATTTATTCCTTTAACACCTAAGATAAACTGTTATCTCTTCCATCCGTGGCACTTGTTTTTCCCCTGTAAGGGATATTGCCTGCCCCCCGTTTGATGTTATATTTATAACGTTAAAGAGCTTTACCTTCCGAAAAAAAGAAAGCCCGTGCCTTTTATCTCACTGGGAGATCGGTCCCCGTTTCTCTCCCTCCGCGTGACAAAGGCTAAGGAACACACACAAAACACACGGTTGTTGTTGAGCCAGGAGATCATTAGAGCGATTTCTGGATTTGGTCCTCCGCCGGTGGAGGAAGGTCATCGGAGTCATCGCCGACAGCTGGATGAGCCGCTTCTTCTATTCACCTCGACAGACGGAAAAGCCTTCCAAGGAGGTCAGAGCTTGAATCGAATCAGCTGTTAGGTCAGGCTGCAGCTCAGAAAGAAAAAGGGGTGGAAGGAAATAGAGCCTTTCTGATGAGAAGAAAAGAAACCTGAAAGTGATTCCATCCCTCGCTCACAAGCTTTTGGATCCCGCCGACAAAACCCATACGACTTTTATTTGTGCTGAGAAAAAGATGGCATGCTTTTGACGGACAGAGGTTCGGGCACCCGTCCTCCCACAGGAGGGGCAGAAGTCTTGCCCATTTGGTCAGATCTTCCCGTAAAATGGACCAAGACCGACGGAAGACGGTCCAGGAATCTTGTCATGGTGAAGACCTGGATTGTGTCTTTCTACAGGGCAAGTGGTTGGACCCTTGGGGTATCCTGCAACTCTATGACTCTATGATTCTATCTCTTCCTTTTCAGGTATTATTTTTCACGCATCTTCTCCACCCTTTCCAATGAATCCAATAAAACTTCCATTGACTTCCTTTGCGTGTCTTCGCAAGTCAATGGAAGTTTGTATTGGCCTCATTGGCAAGGTGCGTGGAAAGTAATACCTGAAAAGGAGGAGATAGACTCATAGAGTTGGAAGAGCCCCAAGGGTCCAATCCTCTGCCATGTAAGAAGACACAATCCAAGTCCTCACTGTGACATCCAGCCTTTGCTTCAGAACCTCCAAAGGAGGAGCCTCTGGAGCCTCCAAGGCAGCTTCTTCCACTCTTGAATAGCTCTCACTGTCGGGATGTTCTTCCTAATGTTGAGGTGGAATCTCTTTTCCTGTCGTTCGAACCCATCGCTTCAGATGGACAAGGGCCTTTGGGTTTAAAAGAATGGCTGAAACTTTACTTTGTTGCATATCCAGCATTTTTCTAGGGATTGCTGGTCAGAACCAGTAACCGCAACCTTCAGAGGACCGTGAAGGGGATGATCTGTAAAAAGAGTCAGCTAGAGAATGCAGACTATGAAGATATCGAAATAGTTGAGTTTTCCATATCTTGGCTCTGTCATGGAGAACGTAGCCAAAAAATCAGAAGAAGATGAGGACTTGGAAGGGCTGCTATGAAGGAACTTGACAAAGTCCTCAATGGTCAAGCTATACCACGAAAGTTGGGATTGTCCATGGCATCGTATTTCCTGTTTCAATGTACGGTTGTGAAAGCTGGGCAACTGGAGAAGGCTGATGGGAAGAAAATAAACTGATTTGAGATGTTGGGCTGGAGTTTGGTGGATTCTGCGGACTGCTAAAAAGACAAGTCAATGGGTCCTAAAGCAAATTAACCCTGAACTTTTCTTAGAAGTCAAGATGGCTAAATTGAGTCTCATGTCGTGAGAAAACATGTTGTTGTTGTTATAGTTGTTGTCCGACTTATGGCGACCCTAAAGCTTGGCCACGAAGCTCATTGGGTGATCTTGGTCAAGTCGCATGCTCTCAGCCTCAAGAGATGGCAAAGGCAAACCTCCTCTGAACAAATCTTGCCAAGAAAGCCCCATGACAGGGTCGCCGTAAGTCGGAAATGACTTGAAAGCACAAGGCAATCCTAGCATGGCGTTTTTTTGGCAAGATTAGTTCATAATAGGTTTGTCGTTGCCTTCTCCTAGGGTTCAAAGAGTGTGACTTGCCCAAGGTTGTCCAGTAGGTTTCATGGCTAAGGTAGGAATCATGGTTGAGGTGGGGACTCTTGGTCTCCAGAGTCATAGTCCCACATACCACTCCGCCACGCTTCCCTAGAAAATGCAGTTACTTGGCAAAGCAGAAGGCAGTAGGAACCCCTGGGACCCACTGATCCAAGAACGGGCGCAAAGCGAAAGGCAATTGCCCAAGGACTGGAACTGTGGGTCTAGCCTGGCGAGGGGCAGCCAAATTCACATGTGGCAAAAGGTGGGCACTAACATTGGTTTTAAATGGCGCATCCGCCTTTTGGAGAGGTTGTTTTCAGGTTCATTTTTTCTCCCTGCCGTATTAGCTTGCGAAAAGGCCGAGCTCCATATCCATCACTGGCAGAATTATAGCGCCTTGCCTCTGGTTGGGTTAAGAAAAAGAAAGGAAAAACACACTGATGCCCAATCTGATTTCTCTGATAAAAGGCAACGTTATGAAGAAAGCGCTCGCCAGAGAGCAGGGTTTGGGGAGGGCTGGCAGTTCTTGGAGCCCCTGTTTTGTCTTGTTTCTGGCAGCTAGCGATAGGCCAGTAATAAATTAGCAGATAGTTACCAACATCAGTGGGGTAAGATACTGCGGAAGAAAATTAACTTTGCCTTCCAAGGCTGGGGCTATCGCATTGATCAGCCGCAAGACGTGAGCTGGGCAGAGAGACAAAAAAGCAAATAAACCCAGATAATTGAAAAATAACACACAAACACAAAGACACACACACAGGGCTGGGAGACCGCGTCTTACCCATGCGTAGCCTCTCCTAAGTGAAGCGGTTGGATGCTTCTGCCTTGTTACTCCTGATGTTTAGTTGGAGCATCTTTTCTTGCAGTTCTGGTCCATTGGTTTATATCTGTGGCTTTTTGCATTTGCAGCTGCATATTGTTTGTATGTACAGCGCTGTGTAAATCTACAGTGCTATATAAATAAAGTATAATAATAATAATAATAATAATAATAATAATAATAATAATAATAATAATAA
>NC_056528.1:9921741-10089278 GCF_019175285.1 Sceloporus undulatus | reverse complement strand
ATCTGCACTGCAGAATGGTCCCATTTTGACGCCGTTCAAACACCATGCTATGCAACACAGGGATTTGTAGTTTGTCATGGTGCCAGAGATCTCTGACAAGTGTTGTTTGGGCACCATCAAGTCATTTCTGGAGACCCTAAGGTGAACATATAATGGAGTTTTCTTGGTAAGGTTGTTCAGAGAGGGTTTGCTTTGCTTTCCTTTGAGGCCGAGAGATTGTGACATGTGCAAAGTCATCCATTGGGTTTCCATGGCTGAGCTAGGATTTGAACCCTGGTCTCCCAGTGTCCCATTCCAACGCTCAACCATTGCACCATGCTGGCTCTCTATCCAAATACAAACCTCCATCAATATGAAGAAGTAGGCTCGAGTTTACGAAAGCGCATGCTTCCAGTGTCTTTCTTTCAGTGAGTCTCAAAGGTGCCACAAGATGCTTTGTGTGCTGATTTTCCAGACAAACACAGCTATGTCTTTGCATTGGATAAACTTCCAATTAGAATGCCAAATGGATTCACCATTCTGCAGAGATGGGGGCAACCAGCGCTTGTAAAACTTCCACATTTGAGATATTTGAGTCATCCTAATAAAAACATTACATAAAGCTGGCTAATTTTGTTCCCTCATGAATGGATCAGACTGCTACTTTTGGGTCTTAAAAAATAATAATCCTCAGCCATGATTCATATCTGCGTCTTGGCGTCCTACATTTGTGGGCTCTGTGTTCTCCTAAACCTATCTGAGATGCTCACCAAGGGACCCCCGAGGAAACGCTCCCCTCACTTTCCGCTTGCTTCTCCTCCTCTTTCGAACTCATCACCCTCCCAAAGGATCTTATTAGCAACCCGCGGACGCACTGTTCTCATAGGCATCCTGACTTGATCAGACGCAATCTTTACAAGGCTATTACAGCTCTCCTGCTCCCTCCTTTTCTCCGACTGTTTGCCAGCAGAACGATTTCGCCCGCAGCCGAGCTTAATCCCTTATGAAGATAACAACGATCGCAATCCTGCTTCAGAGGCGCATTAACTTCCCAGCCCTTTCCTATGACCTACTTGATGGTGTTGTCACCAGGCAAGCAAGGCCTCCTACATACCTTCTGGCCACCAAGGTTTGGAGACCTACAGTGCCAAAATGTAGAAAAGAGGAAGCATTACGTATCCGACTTGGATGGGCCCAAGCATTAGGCAATAGAGATACTTGGCTCGAGAAGCGCATGCTGGAAGGCAGACATGACTTGAAGGCACATGATGCTGAGAGTTGGACTATGAATCTGAAATCCAGGGTTCGAATCCCGGCTCGGCCATTAAAGCCCATTGAGTGACCTTGGGTGAGTCACACTTTCTCAGCCACAAAAATTTAAGGCCACTCAGTTCCATAAGGAATGCCTTCAAGGCACACAGCGATAAAGTCGAAGGAAACCATGTCCTGGTTTTCCGAGGGTTAGGGTTAAGGTTAGGGTTAACCCCACTACCTTTTCAACCAGATCTCATATCGGTTTGAACCGCTTTAAGTGACCCTGGTTCACATTTGAACTGAATCGGAGAGGGGGCCCATGCGCCAGACCTATTTAATCCGCATCTTTTTGACACTGACTTGTTCTGTGTCTTTTTGGATAGATCGATTCTGCGCAAGTGTGAAGCAGATGCGGATTGGAATCGGTTTAAATTTGCCCTTTGGACGGCTGGAGCGGGTCCATTTTGAACCGATTCATTCATCAACGTGAACCACAAGTGGGTTGTTTTATTTTATTTCGCAGCAAGAAAATGCGATTGAGGCAAACATAGCGCGAACCATGCTCCGCTGCCGAACCGATCCGTCGATTTGGATCGCAAAGCGGTTCATTTGTGAGTGAAGCTATTGATAGCCATAGATCCCAAATGTGTTTTTTTTTTCCACTTTCCCAAAATAGCGTGATTTTTCCCCCTGAAGAATGCATATATTTTGGCAAAAATATTTGGAGGTAAGCAAGATTTTCTTGCACAAAATGCAAACTGCGATACAAAATTATATTTTAATGGTCCTGGAACGTGTGAAAAATCCTCGCTGCAATTGGACCGCATTCTCAAAAAGGAGACCTCAATGTATTCATTTCAAGGATGAGAAAATCTGTGCGTATTTTTTCCGGTGTCAAACGTAGCGCCTCTGTTCCCGCGCCCAAGAAAGCGCCTCTCACCCCTCCTCTGTGTTCGAATGAAAGGAGAGCATGCTTCAAAGATGACAGAGAAGATCAAGTTGCCCAATACATTTTGAATATTAAAAGGCCTTCTCTGACTCAGTGCTTCCAAACGGAGAGCAACCCTGACAGTCCGGATCATATTTTTGTCCCTGAGGAGAGAGCTTTAACATTCAAAACATGTTGGGTTCATACGTTGTCTTCTGTGCGCTCCTACAGTCCTTCCTTCAAAGTCGAGAGTTCGAAATTGAACAGAGATCAGCTCCAGCATCCATCGAGGGGCATTGGCATTTGCAACAGGTATTTTGTGCATTTCGGTTGGCATACGGTTTTGTGGGTTTTGGATCTTGTTGCCCTTTGTTTTATGTTTCCATTAGCTGGCTTGGATCCCTTCCTGGGAGAAAGGTGGGACGCAAGTACAACAAATGAATAAATACATGCGTAAATAAAATACTCGAATATAATGCACCTGCGTCAAATGCCTCCTCTTTCTCGCCAGCTTGAAAAAGGCAAGACCAACATATGGAAATAAATCTTTCCAAAGAGAGCATCCATCTCAACGTCAGTTTGAATTCCTTGCCCTTAAAAACATCCGCTTGGAAACGCTGACAAGTTGAAGGCAGGTATTTTGCCCAGAATGTCTGACCGGCCGTCACCAAGTGGCCACAGCCGAGCGCATAGGTTTAAAATGTGTGCATGACAAGCGACGGAAAGGGCCTGCTCCACATCCCTGTATGTATTTTAAAAGGAAGGAGAAGCTCAGTTGGTATGCAAAAAGTTTTGTGGTATGATTTAGACCAAACGTATGTGCGTCCGTGCGTTTGCGTGTGTTCATGTTCATAGGGCCTTTTTACCTTTGTTGTTGTTGTTGTTGTTGTTGTTGTGTGCCTTCATGCCGTTTTCGACTTATGGTGACACTAAAGCAAAGATATCTTGGAGTTTTCTTGGCCAGGTTTCTTGAAAGGGGTTTGCCATCATCATCATCTTCCTCTGAGGTCCTAATCCAACTCTCAAACCATGCAAGATTTCGCCAGAAAGCATCCTGGTTTTCCTTCCACCTAAAAGTCTGATGTTTTAAACTTTATCAATAGTTTAATTTTAAAAAATGATACAGTTATCCTTCCAAAAAGGCCCATCCTATCTAGTTTGGAGAAGATGGAGTGATGACCTGATGGCCATGTTTAGATAAAGGGTTGGCATCTAGAAGATGGATCCAGCTTCTTTCCTGCTTCTCCAGATCCAAAAACACAAGTCAATGAATTCCAATGGCAAGCAAAAGAGACTCCACAGAAACATTAGGAAGAACTTCTTGACCGTAAGAACTGTTTGACTATGGAAAATGGTGGACTCTCATCTTTGGAGGTCTTTATAATAATAATATTTATTTGTATTCCGCTTTTTCACAAAGGAATCAAAGCGGATTCCTTTAGGAAGAGGTCAGATGGGCATCTCTTGGGAGATCTTTGGTTGAAGGTTCCTGCAAAGCACTGAACTGGACTATATGGACCTTGCAGCCCTGTCCTAATCTTAGAGTATATTATTCTATCTGTCTAATGGGAAGAAATGTATATTTTTTTAAAAAAGAAAAACAATATGCAAAAATTGCAAAAAAAAAATCTCTAAATTGTGAAAAAATCCCACAGAAGTCGACAATTTCCTTGAGGTGCTCAATGGGGCCAAGAGCTGTTGCAAGAACCCTTTGCTTGCCTTGTCGCCCTAAAGTTTAGCTGGAGTCTCTTTCTTTGTAACTCGGATCCATTGGTTTGGATCGGTGGCTGCGTCTGCACTGCAGAATCAATGCAGCTGTGTCTCCCTCCTATGGAACCCTGGGATTTGTAGTTCAGCAAGGCACCGGAGCACACTGAGAGAAAGGAGGCTAAATATCTCACAAAACTACAAAACCCAGAGTTCCATATTGGCCTTCCTTATCCACTGATTTTTTTTTTTTATCCACAGATTCAAGCATCCATGGCTTGAAAATATTCAAAAACAGTATGCATTCCACACACACACACACACACATCATTTATTTTGGTATCCATGAAGGGTCCTGGAACCAAACCCCAGAAGATACCAAGGGCTCATTGTATAGGGCCATGGCAGTTAAAGCAGTTTCAAACTTCACACACACACACACACACACACACACACGACATCAATTTTCTATGCCATTGTATTTAATGGGACTTGAGCATCCATAGATTTTGGTACCCATGGTCCTGGAACCAAACCCCAAAAGATACCAAGGGTTCACTGTATGGAGCCATGGCAGTTAAAGTGGTGTCAAACTGCATTAATTCTGCAGTGCAGACGCAGCCCTCGCCTTGCGTTCTCTCCCTGTGCAGAAGCATTTTGACCCTGTCTAACTGGTGATTAACGATGTCCTCGACTTATTCAAATAAAGTACTCATTTCCTTTCCAATTTCACCGTCGCGTTTGTTAAATCAAGGCAGAGATGGTATAATGGCGCCGGTCCGGTGGCGAACCGCCCAGTTTACGAGATCAGCAAGGAACGTTGTTCGGCCTATTAAACATTAAGAGTCCATGGATCATGGGTATGGTATATTTGCCACACATAATGTGACATAATCATTGCAAAATGCATTAGTGAAGGATTAATTTGCCGGTTGCGGGGATGCGTTTGCGCCTGACCATTTTGGCTACAGATTCCCAAGTTAAACCAAACGCTCCATCCTAGGAATGGGGCAGAAATGCACTCAATGCACATGCGGATTCAAATGTGCTTTGTTTGCACACGCAAGATGCAAAATGCGGTTATATTCCAAGATGGTCCTTGTCCCCATTTCTCAATGCAACCCTCCATTTAAAAAAAGAAAATCCAAAATAGCAAAGTGGAAAAAGGTATGCGTTAGAAGTGAAAAGGTTTATTCCCCATTCTACATATGTACTTTTTATTTATGTATGTATTGTATATGTTGTCGATGTGTTTTATTGTTGTAACCCCCCTGAATCCTTTTGGGAGAGGCTATAAATAAAATTATTATTATTATTATTATTATTATTATTATTATTATTATTATTATTATTATATTTCTTTGGTCCCAAATTGGTCTCTCCAAAAATCAGGAAAACACATTGACTTTGTCTTATTTCTAGCATTCGGGGATAAAAGGAGGTGCTCAGTTCATCACAAATATAAAATGATCCACTTTTTAAATTATATATATACATATTACAATATTGTTGCTTCGGGGCCTCTTTATTGTGAGCACCAGAAACAGCAACAACAGCAACAACAACAAAAATTATAAGGAACTGCTTTCATTTCGTTCACAGCGTTGTCCTTTTTTTTCCCTTCCCGGCGAAAAGGGAAAAACATAACTCCCTTATTGGATTCCCGAGAACATTTGTCTAAATTCTCCGTGGGACGAGAGACAGAAAATGTCCCAAAGGTATGGAAACAGAAGATGAATGTTTATTGTTCGGCTCTGTTTGTGTATAAATGACTT
This sequence comes from Sceloporus undulatus, assembly GCF_019175285.1. Classification (NCBI taxonomy): domain Eukaryota; kingdom Metazoa; phylum Chordata; class Lepidosauria; order Squamata; family Phrynosomatidae; genus Sceloporus; species Sceloporus undulatus. The sequence continues at coordinate 10,083,635 of NC_056528.1, read as the reverse complement.
TGCTTTGCGTTGGAGTTTCACAGATCTTGCTAGGAGGTTTTCATTCAGTTTTCATTTGTCTGGAATCTTCTTCCCCTCTGATTTTACATCTATCTATCTATCTATCTATCTATCTATCTATCTATCTATTAGATTCATAAAATCCTAGTGTTGGAAGAGACCACAAGGGCCATCCAGTCCAACCCCCTTCTTCTCCCATGCAGGAACTCTCAGTCAAAGCATCCCCATTGACAGATGGCCATCCAGCCTCTGCTTAAAGACAGCCTCCAAGGAAGGAGACTCCGCCATAATCTCCAAGGAAGGAGTGTGTTCCTCTGTCGAACAGCCCTTACTCTCAGGAAGTTCATCCTAATGTTGAGCTGGAATCTCTTTTCCTGGAGCTTGCATCCATTGTTCTGGGTCCTGTTCTCTGGAGCAGCAGAAAACAAGCTTGCTCCCTCCTCAGTATGACATCCCTTCAAATATTTAAACAGGGCTATCATAACACCTGTTAACCTTCTCTTCTCCAGGCTAAACATCCCAGCTCTCTGCCCCTGAGGAAATGTAGTCTTCCGGAGCGGAGCTTTCCCCACCCTGACTCGGTTTTGCTCCTAACATCTGCCTTAAACACCCCTTAACCTAATAAGAAGACTACTTATAAAGTGGCACCAAGTGGCATGCATCTTGTCTTCCCATTAAACCAACCAGCTCTTTGCCTTTCAACTCCTTGGCCCCACTTTGAACGAATTAGAGGGAGGGGGAAAAGCAGGTAAAGCTTCCTGAGGAGCAAGGGGTTCTCTCGGCTTTGCTTTGGAACGGCAAAAGCTTTTTCAGTTTACTTTGATGAGAAGAAGTGCCTTTTCCATTGCAATTTTCAGGCCCATTAGTCGAGTGGCAATGACATGCATGCCAATTTTTTGCAAGCCTCCTTCTAATTACATGTCAGGGACAATTATGTTCTTGGGGGAAAGTGGGGGAACTGTTTGTCACACAACCCTTTGAAGAGATTTCCAGGTTTCTTTGCATGGTTTTTGTCGGATGGCAGTCGCCCCAACTCTTTGGGGACTTGAGAGATCCTTCCATGCAACCAGGTTTCTCCTTAATAGAAAACAATAATTGAGCAGTTGCTTAGTCGCAAGGAAGACTTCATCGCAGGTGGCTGGAAAGCCATGGCTTCCCTGAGTTTGCAAGACCTATGCTGGGCTGCTAAGGTGACTTGGCGGTCTCTCATCCATGGGGTCACCATAGGTTGAAGTCAACTTGATAACAATGAAGAATCCCAATTTTGAAACCCCTCCAATTAGTGGGTAAGAAGATGAAGTCCTGCTCAGAGAAGCCCCTTGGCTGCCATTTTGTAGGAGATGTTGCACAAAGAAGTACAAGAGGCCATGCAAGAGAACTGTAGCCATTCAATATTTCCACTTAAATGAGACAGCTTCTGGGATGAGAAAAAACAAAGCCAAACCCTCTCGAGTGATACTTGATCGCTTCAAGGATGGATTTCCAGACTTGCAAAAGGGAAATTGAAACAAGAAGGCCAGGGCTGTTGGATGAGTACATTTTCCCCTCCGCTTTGCAATCAGCAACTGGCAAATTGCTACATCGAAAGTGGGGATGATGAGCGGTTTCGCCACTTCCGCTTATCGCCCACTTTTGATTCACTTTGCAAAGGCTGGGCAAGTGTTGGAGGAGAAGATATGGCAGTTGTATCTCTGTTGATCTCCGATGTGCAGCTGTCTCTCTGTTGGTCGTCGGGAATGTCCTTTATGGCCACCGGACAAGAAGCTGCAAGAGAAGAAACCCTATCCGTAGTTTCTGAAGATGCCCGCCACCGATGCTGGCGAAACGTCAGGAAGAAACCCTTCTAGAACGTGGCCACAGAGCCCGAAAAACCCACAAAAAACTATGGATGCCGGCCATAAAAGCCTTCGACTTCACAAACCCTATCCGCCTTGTGAACCACCTTGTGGCCCACAAGGTCTTCCAACCACAATGTTGGGTCTCTCCGAGAATTAATTTTGGTACTGAATACTGACCCACATCACTGCTATAAAATAAAATTGGATTGTTTGGTGTCACGAACGCCCCAAACCCTAGATTTCGTGCCCTTTCAACCAGAAACGGCAATGATCCCATTGTCTCCCACAATCATGGTTTTCATACCTATTTTGGCCAAGCCTTTTTTGGAGCAACCCCAGCATCTGATCTGAGCTTCGCTGCTTCTTGTTTCAAGGACCATTGAGCCCAACCTTCTTCCATGCAAGGTTTCCAGGATTTTCATGAGGAATGTGAGCACAATTTGTCCCTCGGCAAAACAAAACAAACATAAAGAATAAATAAAAGGCATTGCATGTTTTTCTGGTTTCGTAGGATTGTAGCTGAGTTGGTCCGGGGACTTTAAAAATATTCCGCCGCGTTTGCTCTGCCGCTTGCCGACGGTTCCTCCAAATGAGTCACTTTTATTCATTAGCTAATTTATTTATATGTGAATCTGTCTGTCAGGGAAAGCAAAAGGCAGAAACCCACATTCTGAGTGTTTGGATTTCGGGCGACGAAATATTCATCTGTTTTGAGAAACAAGTGATTAATGGCTGCTAATTGGAGTCTTCCAGCAAGGTCACCGAACGGCAAGGAGAGGCACTTGGCTGCATGTCGAGTGTCACCTTGCTTAAGGCAAAGTCACAGGTGGAAATGTGGCATTCCTAGCATTGCCATGGATCAGTCCTTCCCATAGAGACCCAGTTGAACCCATGTGGTAAATATGCTGGTACCCTGAAGGCACCAGATCCTGTCTGGTCTTGGAAATGGAGCAGTGTCAGCCCTGGTTAATACTTGGAGGGGAGATCACCAAGGAAGGCCATATTCCAGAGGAAGGACCTCTGAGGATTCTTTGCCTAAGGAATTTGGAATTCATGGGGTCACTATAAATCAACCGGCGACTTGAAGGCCGCCAAGTGAAGGCTGTCCCAGGCCTCATTCCCACTACCTTTTAAACCGGATCACAAATAGTTTTGAACAGGTCCAAACGATCCTGGTTCCCACTTAATCCGAACGGATGAAACGATTCCAAGAGGGGGGCCCATGCTCCAGGCCCATTTAACCCACATCTTTTTGACGCTGATTTTTTTCCCACTTCTTTTCCTATAAATAGATTCTGCACAAGTGTGAACCGCAAGCAGGTTGGAATTGATTCGAATTTCCCCTTCGGCCGGCTGGAACTGAATCATTTTGAATCCATTCATGAACGGGAACCACAAGTGGGTTATTTGGGTGCCAGAAAATGACAGAAAATGCGATGGGGACAAGTGTAGTGTAAACCGTGATCCGATGTTGAATCGATCCACCGATTCGGATCACACACCGACTTATCTGTAAGTGGGAATGAGGCTACTGGCAACTAGGTGTGACCTCCTTGCTGCTTAAGGTTGTGTCTCCAGAGGTAGCTTTTACATTGCTTCCAATATCTATCAGATCAGAGATGAGACTAAGTGGTCCCTGTAAACTGTCCACCAAGATTTCTCCATCCAATGAGCTATTGCTATCCATCTAGACAAGGACAAAGTCACCATTGCTAGCCGCCAATACTGGCCACCATTATTCTGTCTACCTGCCATCAGGTGGTTGCATTTTGTACGGTTCATCAGAATTATGCTCTAATGCAGTGGTTCCCAACCTGTGGGTCGGGACCCTTTTGGGGATCGAACGACCCTTTCACAGGGGTCACCTAAGACCATCAGGAGACACGTATTTGCATGAAGAAACGAAAATAATTGTATGGTTGGGGGGGTCACCACAACATGAAGCACTGTATGAAAGGGTTGCGACATTAGGAAGGCTGAGAACCACTGCTGTAATGCAATATGTCTTCCGTTGTGCCATGGTTTTCTCTCAACTCTAGATGCTCTCTTGCTTTAAATTATCTTTACACATATTCTCCCCCTATTTTTTTGAGCTCGGCAGCTGCATGGTTTGTTTCTGGATAGATGGGTGGGTGGGTTTATTTGTTTATTGCATGCCTGCTTGGTTGCTTGCTTGCTTGCTTCCCCCATTAACTCAGGAAAGAACTCTGCAAAGTGGAGGGGGAAAGCCTTGCATGCACATCCGTCTCCTGCCTCACAGCTGTAGGTGAGATGCGTGATATCCATATATTATGCAGACTGTCCCAGGGCTCCAATTTCAGAGTCAGTCTGTTTGCCGTAGCGTAATGAGAAGTGAAGGTTTAACTCTGCCTTTGAAATGTCACCCATATTTGTTCTTGCCAAGACACCAGCAGATGGGTTAAAGAGACCGTTTTTCGAGACTGATGGCTTGGCGAATAAATTGGTATTTGGACAGGTGTCGTCGCTTTAGAGACAGTGACCGTTCATGTTCCAAAGGGACAAGTCTTCTTGATAGACCCTGGCATGGATACCCAGCCTCCCTGTTCTTCCTGAGCATCCTTTTCAGCCCTGGGATTAACGTGCAATATGGTTTCCATGTTTCGTATATAGAGTTTGTCGCAATTGCCTGACATCAGCCAGAAAATGTCTCCAGGACAGGACACTCTTGAGGGTCTTTCCTGGGCAACACTTCACTCCAAGCATCTAGACAAAAATAGCCTAAGTCTACAAAAGTCTTCTGCTACAACTTCTTTTGCACAGTTAGTCTCAAAGGTACTACAAGACCCCTTTGCATTCTGATATTCCAGATTCACACGGAGATGTCTCTGAATTCTTTGTCATCGTCGCCATTCAACCCAATTTTGTCAAAACCAAGTTTGAAGTCGAGGCTGGGTTCTCCATCTTTAAAGAAGACAAAGGACACAATCAGTTTCATGGAGGCTGGTGTCTCGGATGCAGTTTGCAAACCCCAGATCTTTGCAGAAAAGTGACACTGCTGAACTTGCGCTGTTGATCTGCCAGCTCTAAGTTTGCTTTGGAAACTTTCCAGGAGTGGTTTTGCTTTGGAAGAAGAAAGAGAAAAAGAAGGAAGTCCTCAGAGGAGAGGAAAAAGGAACAAGAAGGGTATATTTTTCCCCTTGAGCTTGTCGACATTTTGCATTTGAAGAGCGCCTCGATTCCCGCAGCTGTTGAAGAGACAATAAGAAACGCGAGAGGCCTGTTCTGTTTCCATGCAGACAATGTATCATTACCTCGTTTTGGAGACAATGGTTCATCACAGTTGGTATCCTGCCTTGGAGGAATCATTTCCGCTTGCGGAAACGTACCGTCTTAAAAGCACGTTGCAAATGAAGACCGGCTCCCTTGCAAACGCGTGTCTCTCGATTGCTCCGTTACTTACCCTTTCTCTGATCTTCTGGGAACCATCAAATCTGGTCCTCAAGACGGATGGTCTTTTGCTCTGGATGCATCCACGCTGCAGAAATAATCCTGGCGGACAGCACTTTTCCATGGCTCATGGAACGACAGAAACTGAATCAGCGGGATTTACTTACTGTATATACTCATGTATAAGTCTAGAAATTTTAGTCTAAAAACTGACCCCCAAAACCTGGGCCGAGTTATCCACACGGGTCAATGCAAGTACTATACTTTAACTCTTATTTAATAAAGGAACCATCCCGTAAACAGAGCGTAAACTGTCATGGAAGCACTGATCCTCTGTCTATTCTCTCATCCATCCAGACTTAAGTATGAACACCAGTAGTGATGCCTGCTGGCATTTTGCAAGTCCGTTGGCATTGTTTTCCTTGGCTTCGTTTTCTAGGTCAGTGGTTCCCAACTTGTGGGTCGGGACCCCTTTGGGGGTCGAACAACCTTTTCACTGGGGTTGCCTAAGACCATTCGAAAACACACATTTGCATGTAGCAATGGAAATAATTTTATGGTTGGAGGTCACCACAACATGAGGAAGGGTACGAAATTAGGAAGGTTGAGAACCACTGCTCTAGGTCCTTTGTTACATTCCCCTAAGTTTTACCCTCTACTTATCCTCGGGTCGTATCAAAATCCATAATTTTGGCCCCCAAACCTATCCTTGACTTATACATGAGGTCAACTTATAGTCAAGTGTATATGGTAAGTGTTGTCTTGTATGTGTGCGACTATGCGTCACCAAGCCACCCATTGACTTATGGTGACTCCATGACTTTCAGAGGGTCTTCTCAAGCAAGGAAGACTGAGAGGTGGTTTTGTCATTTCCTTCCTCTGAAATCTTGCACCTGAGCTTCATTGGTCATCTCCCATCCAAGTACAAACCACGGCTTAGCTGGCTTAAGCTGTGGTTTGCATATGGATGGGAGACCACCAACGAATATCAGGTGCTTGGATGCCTTCCAAACTCAGATGGCATCTGGGGCCTTTAGGATGGTCAAGCTGCATTTCTGACCAACCATTCAGCAATTTATCCATTCGGTCTGGTATAACTGGGGATGGCACCTGGATTTGGGTCTTGACAGTTGCATTTCTGGGTGAAAATTCTCTGCGCAATGTATTCTCCTACAGAAGTTGATGTGTTCAGTTGTGTTTGGACTCCCTTCTTCTCTTTATCTTTATCTCTGTGTGTGTGTGTTTATATTTAAGGGATTCATTACAATGGCACTGGGATTCCTATGCAACCCAATTAAAAAAGAGCAGAGGAAAAACAACGCATGCTCCATCCTTGGCGCTCGGTTCCAAACAAAAACCTGAGGTGGAGAAAATCCTCCCTTAAGACCGTGATGCTTGCTTTGTGTCATTGCAAGAGGTGAGATAAAGTGCTGATGATGATTTGTGCGCAACTTTTGTTTTGTGGTTTTAATTGCTATCGGCAGAAATCGGGGGATGAAGCGCATAAGTCACATGAGGGTCACTTTGTTGGTATTGGCGGCATCTGCATTGCAGAGTTAATGCGGTTTGATGCCGCTTTCATTGCCGTGGTTCGGTTTGATGGAGTGCTGGGATTTTTAGTTTGTCGTGGCACCAGAGGAGGCTAAATGAAGCTACAAATCCCAGAATTTCATAGTATGCAGCCATAGTAGTTAAAGCAGCATCAAACTGCATTATTTCTGCAGTGACATGCCTTCAAGTAGATTCCAGCTTCTAATGGTTTTTTCCTTAGGGTTTTATTGGCCAAATTTCTTCCAAGGAGGCTTGCCCTTTTGGCTGATTATTATTATTATTATTATTATTATTATTATTATTATTATTATTATTACATTACCATTGCATTCCTCTGGGGTTGAGAGAGTGGGACTGGCAGCTATAATTTCTCAAAAGCCATGCAATTTTTCGACATCTATTTGCAATTTGGAAGCTTATTCTGTGCAAAATCCACTTGCGCTTGTTTTGGACAAAAAACAACCCTTTCTTTGCAGGAAACAGCCATTTCTGGGCAGAAATATTCCTTGCAGAATCTTGTAGTTTTGTGAGATACTTAGCCTTTTTCTGTTACAACAAACTATCAATCCCAGGATGCCATAGGATGAAACCGTGGCAATTAAAGCAATGTCCAACAGCACTATTTCTGCAGCGCAGATGCCGCCGGAGTCTATATAGGACTGCAGCCAAGTATCACATACAACAATTTCCCCGTTCTGTTTGTTTTTTGAGAGGCGCGGTTTAATTTTTATTCTTTGTAAACAGTTAATTACAAGAAAGACCAACATTTTAATCCAAGGGGGAAAAAGAAAGTGTTTGCCATTAGCAAATGCCGCAAAAGGCATTGCCGCCAAATGAGACGCGATAGAGATACGAAAAGCCATGCACACAAAACCCGGTTGCGTTAAGCTTCGGGGGGATTGGGCTCAATCTTCTGCAATTTTCTCGGCTGATAAAACAAACTGCAAAACATTTCAAAGGCCAGGCGGAGTTTCACAAGCGAAAGAAACAAAGGGAGGTGGGTGGGATCCCCACAGAGAATTCATTTCATTTCTATTTCTTGTTTTGAAGAAGGAGAAGGAGACTGTATGTTCCGACAGAGAACTCAATCGATTGCAGTTAAGTTGTACAACAGTTTTGCCTGCAAAAGACTCTGCATTGGCTGCCTGGCATCACTGCTCTGGGCATGAGATCAGAACGCGGTGCCCACTATTGATAACATACCTGGGTGCCTCATTGTATCCTCAATGGTGGCACCGGGCAATGAATGAGGATTGAATCATAGAATCATAGAATCCTAGAGTTGGAAGAGACTGCAAGGGTTCTGATCCAGTCCAACTCCATTTTGCCATGCAGGAACTCTCCATCAAAGCATCCCCAAAAGATGGCCACCCAGCCTATGTTTAAAGACCTCCACTATAATCTCCATTGAGGGAATGTGTTCCACTGTCGAACAGCCCTTACTCTCAGGAAGTTCCTCCTAATGTTGAGCTGGAATCTCTTTCCCTGTAGCTTCCATCCATTGCTCCATTGTCTCCTTTTCTCTGGAGCAGCAGAAAACAAGCTTGCTCCCTCCTCAATCTGGCATCCCTTCGAGTATTTAAACAGGGCTGTCGTATCACCTCTTAACCTTCTCTTCTCCAGGCGAAACATCCCCAGCTCCCTGAGTCTTTCCTCATAGGGCTTCATGGTTTCCAGACCCTTCACCATTTTATTTGTCCTCCTTTGGACCCATGGCTCCAGTTTCTCAACATCCTTTTTAAATTGTGGTGCCCAGAACTGGACACAATATTCCCGGTGGGGCCTGACCAGAGCAGAATAGAGTGGCAGTATGACTTCTCTTGATCTAGACACTATACTTTTATTGATGCAGCCTAAAACTGCATTGGCCTTGTTAGCTGCCGCATCACACTGTTGGCTCATGTTCAACTTGTGGTCTACTTGGACTCCTAGATTCTTTTCACATGTAGTTTCATTCAGCCAGGTGTCCCCCATGATCCTATATCTGTGCATTTTATTTTTCCACCTTACATTTCTCCGTGTTGAATTTCATTTTGTTAGCTTTGGCCCAGCTTTCTAGTCTATTCAGGTCTTTTGAATTTGGATCCTGTCCTCTGGAAAGGCAACCATTGTGGGAAGAGTCATTGCTTGTGGGGAGAGAGTTCAAGGAATTTGGGGGAGAATTTGGGGCCAGAATATTCTTGCCAGTGAAGACAATGTCATGGAAATGCCATTGGTGGAAATACTCTTTTGGCTGGAAAGAACCCAACGGAAAGCGTGAGGGACAGGAAGGCGAATCAAATAAAATGTTATCCCATGGAGAGATCATTATTAGTCGAAGGTGACGGATCGAATGTGACACGGTTCCAGCGGAGGGAAAGGAAGCCAAAGAGCATAATAGATAACAGCCATAGGAAGACGAAGAAATGCTGTCAGTTCTCCTGGCAGGAGCCGCTGTGGCACCTCTTAGATTTCCGAAGACAGCTCCGTCGCCGATTGCCTTCAAGTCGGTTTACATGGTGGTGCGGTCTGTTGTGTGCTTTGAGGAAACAACAACAGCATCTTGAAACAACAAAAAAGTTTGACTGGAATAGGCTTTGGCAGGAGACTGAGCGTCTCCCCTTGCGCTTCCCGGCCGGTGCGTCAGACGCACACTGAGTTGTAAGGAGATGGTGAAAACACGTCGGGCCAGATTATTTATCCGTCTCTTCATTTCTTTGACTCCTGGCTGGCCTTCCTCCCAGAACGGGGATCCAAGGCGGTTCATGGCATGGTTAAGGAGCAGGTACAAATAAAGACACGCAACAACTGAGATGACGCATCAGGCCTGCGCAGCGCAATGGCTGTGCGGTTTTGTCCACGGGGCTTGTTCTTAGGATTGTGTGCACAGGATCGCAGCTGGAGACACCTTGGACCATATAATGGTCTGGATCAGAACTTGAGATCGTTATTGTTTTTCAGATTCCAAAGAATGTGAGTCTCTTGCAGCATAAAAAGGAGGGAAGGAGAGGGAAGGGGGACGTTCCCAATGGCTGCAAGGAGCTAGCCAGAGTACCAAACCTATTTTGGAGAGAGACACTAAAAGTATAGTGTCTAGATCAAGGGAAGTAATAGTGCCACTCTATTCTGCTTTGGTCAGGCCCCACATGGAATACTGTGTCTAGTTCTGGGCACCACAATTCAAAAAGGACATTGAGAAACTGGAGCCATGTGTCCAAAGGAGGGCAACTAAAATGGTGAAGGGTCTGGAAACCATGAAGTCCTATGAGGAAGGACTTCTTAGGGAGCTGGGGATGCTTAGCCTGAAGAAGAGAAGGTTAAGAGGTGATATGAGAGCCCTGTTTAAATATTTGAAGGGATGTCATATTGAGGAGGGAGCAAGCTTGTTTTCTGCTGCTCCAGAGAACAGGACACAATGGAGCAAATGATGCAAGCTCCAGGAAAAGAGATTCCAGCTCAACATTTGGAGGAACTTCCTGAGAGTAAGGGCTGTCTGATAGTGGAACACACTCCTTCCTTGGAGATTGTAATGGAGTCTCCTTCCTTGGAGGTTTTTAAGCAGAGGCTGGATGGCCATCTGTCAATGGGGATGCTTTGATGGAGAGTTCCTGCATGGCAGAAGAAGGGGGTTGGACTGGATGGCCCTTCTTGGGGTTCTCTTCCAACTCTATGATTCTAGGAGAGAGGTCTGGAGCAAAGCCTGGAATGGGAACTGGAAGACGGTGCTACTAATTATGACTCTGGCAGCTCTCCCTCTTCCTCCTGCTAATAAGGGGAAACCTCTCCTGTCGAGCTTCTCTTTCTTCACAGACAATGTGCCAACGGAGAGGAGGGTGGAGGTGTTAAGGGGCTTACAAGCAATTTGTAGATTACATTCTAATGTTGTCTCCAAGGGGCTTCGGGGTTTAAAAAGGTGATGGCCTCCCAGTTTGGCTTATAATAGCTGTGAGACAGGCGGAAAGAATGAGAGCCTCAAAAGGGAGCTTGGGAGACAGATGGAGCCCTCTCCGCCGCACAGCTCTGTGTATTTAAATGTGATGTTCTTTCCCCTTTTACAAGAAATCCAAGGAGGGGGGTCTATAGTCACCACGTTTCATGATCTCATGGGGCCATGAAGAATGTACAGAGATAGCTGAGAAACCTTGAGGGGAACAGGATCCTGGACCGATGAGAGTATTTGTAGTTTGAGGCTACAAGGGGTGTTTTGCACAGAAAGCAAATTTGCTCATTTTCTACGCACGAAACAGCATTTTCTGTGCATAAAACAGCTTCATTTCACTTATGGCACATCGACACAGAAGTATTACTTCCTGCACAGAAAATGCTGTTCTCTGCCCAGAATGTGCTGCCATTGGAGAGTCATTCTCCGCAAAAAAAATCGCACATGGCTGACCTGCATAGAAAACACAATTTTCTGTATAAAAATCGGCATTTGCAGGAATTAACATCTCTGTCCTGAAATGTAGAGTGGTTCAAAAAGAACGGTGCGAACGTAAAGCTGTTCTAATTTGGTTTTGCAGTGCCATTTTTTGAATTGCCGTTTTCCGTGCGGAAGATGCCATTTTCTGCACAAAACAACCACATGCAAATTTTTGCACGGAATAAGTCCCAAACCTTTAAAAACGATATAATTCCAAGTTTACTAATATAATAATAATAATTAAATTTGATCACTTATTTGATGCTACCGACTGTCCTTTGCTCATTGTCTTTTCCTTAGGAGCAGACGGACCTCTGGTTTGACCTCTGGCTGGATGGCCATCTGTGGGGATGCTTTGATTTGGATTTCCTGCGTGGCAGAATGGGGTTGGACTGGATGGCCCTTGCGGTCTCTTCCAACTCTATTATTCTATGATTCTATGGTTTCATCATTTCCATCGGAGATCTCTTTTTTCCCAAATATGCCCAAAGACGCATTTCTCTATCAAGGAACAATGGATGCGGAGCTCAGCCTACCCAAAGACGCCACTGACAGTACATTCCCAAAACCTCTTTTCATTTGGGACGGCGCCGTTGTTCAAAGCTGCCTGGTGCTTCGGCATACATATGTATTTTTTCTCATCCCAGTGTTTGTTTGGATCAAAAGCAAGGAGGGACAACAAGGAAGCGATTGTCAACCCAGCAGGTGCTCCTGGTCTCCGAAAAACGGAGGAAGGCCCTGGAATACTAATGGACCTCGATGCGTGGAGAAACTCTGGATGGCAAGGAGAAACAACGGATGCGCCTCTGCAAATGCAAGGCCTCAGTCCCAGGTTAGGCATGAGATAGAGGACAGGTAAAGAGGCTTGCACATATTTCACCATAGATGCTATGCCACTGTGGATGAAGTGTGACCTGTGGACCACATCTGGGCTCCAGGGCTGTTTCGGTGGCCTCCATGTCCCTCTAGGAAGACATGTTGCATTTTAGCAATATGTCTCCAAATGCCCTCTGGCATGTGGGGGCATTTCCACTATGCTGGCTGCCCCCTGTGCCCCCCTGAGGTTAAAAATATTGTAAAACAACTACAATAATCTTATTTGCCCCCACATTTTTTTCCACCACATTGCCACCACATTTTGACCCCTGATGTCCAATTTATGGTCAGGAAAGACTTTGCTCAAAACAAGAAGTCAACAGTAATTACTAATTACATCCTATTGGTAAAATAGGATTCTCCTGGGTTTGAAATGCCACCCCCCATGTCTTCTAAACAGTGTTTTGGGGACTATATAGTAATAGGAGGAGGTGTAGTATGTATGGGGTACAACCTTCCAAGATCGCAGAGGAACCAAATGTGGCTTCCCACAGCCTTTCACAGCTTCCCATGCTACGCTGCACAATTTTCACATTATGGCTGTATTTTATCAGCCACATCTGCATTCTATGAACTTGTCTTTTCTGTTTTCTGGTGTAGAGAAATGTGTATATTTCAGAACCGTGGTTCCCAAACTTTGGTTCCCCGGATGTTTTGGACTTTGGCGCCCAAAGTTCTTGACTTCTGGGAGCAGCGGTCCAAAACACCCGGAGGACCAAAGTTTGGGAACCACTGTTTGAGAACATCCAACATTTCTTGCTAAGGCTCCATAAACACATGGCGTAAAGTTTTACATAGGGTACGGAAAATGATTTGCGTCAATTGAAGGTTGACTCTCGGAAATGTAATTTGTTTAGACTTCCCTTTCTTGTTATATAATTGTGTGCAATGGCAGTTTTTTGGGTTTTGTTGTTGTCGAACTAATAGCTGCTCGGTTGATATTCTCATATGTTAAAAGAGGGGAGAAAGCCATTTCTGCTCACTCCAGGTGGCTGTTTTCATGTGCCATCCTCGAATGGGGGATCTTCTCCTGCCCTTATTCCAATATTGTCAAGCTGTAGCTGAAAGTTAACCAGATGCTTATCTGCGTAAGTGACAAAGCTTGGCGGCCCTTTGAAGGAAATTTAAATCCAGGCCCCCGATGGCCATTTGTGATCCCTAATCTTTGCACGACGTGGGGACAGCGGAAAGGAGGGGAGGAAAACCCATCGCTCTGCTCAGATAAGGGAGCTTATGCCATTCAATTATCGACTTGATAAGGCAGACCCAAGTCCTGTAATCCATTTGCGGCCCGCTGCCATCGCTTGGTGGCATGAATATTTTAGGCACCCGCCATTTATGCCCAGCCATCGGGGCGAGAATAATGGAGTCACAGCCGCAATCTCTCCATCTCCTTCCAGTTTTCCATCTTGGCAGGTTTTGCTGTCGGGGGAAATGCGGTTGTTGAAATGCAGTTGGTGCATAAACTACTTGTGACAAATTCCTTGTTTCGCACTAAATGTTTTGCTTTAGTTACTTCTGGGGAAAGAGTAAGTGACGTTGTTGTTGTTGTTGTTGTTGTTGTTGTTGTTGTTGTTGTTGTTGTGTGCCTTCAGGCCCTTTCCCATTTATGGCAACCCTAAGGTGAACCTATTGTGGGGTTTTCTTGGTGAGTTTCTTTCAAAGGCGGTTGGCCATTACCATCCTCAAAGGCTGAGAGAGTGCAACTTGCTCATGGTCAGCCAATGGATTTACATGGTTTAGTGGGGATTCAAACTCTGGTTGCCATAGTCATTTCTAACTTACGATGAGCTTAAGGCTAGCCTAAAATGGGCAAGATTTCTTCAGGAGAGGTTTACCATTGCTTTCCTCCAAGGCTGTGACTTGTCCAAAGTCAACCAATGGGTTTCCATGGTGGAGCAAGAATGTGAACCTGGACCATGACGGATCTCTACTTTTTGTTAGTGACATGTACGCATCCTACAAGGCACTCAAGGCCTTCTCTTCCTTCTCCTCCTCTTCCCTTTATCCTAACAACAACCATGTGAGGTAAGTCAGAAGGTCAGGCCGATGCATCGAAAGTCTCCCAGTAAGTTTGTTCCCTCCATGATGACACGGATCGAGATATCCTTTCCTAATGCTCTTGCTAACTACTATGTCTCCAAAAAGATCTTGACGTGCTCCTTCTCTCCAGTGCAGAACCTGGAGGCCCTGATCCATTTTCAAAGAGCTTGTCCTGCAGGCATTGATCTTTGTGTCAATTGAGATGTACAGCGTCATTTCTTTTACCTTCGCCTGCCTTACCTGCGGGAGTCATCCAGTTCCTTCCCCTTCAAGATGATTGATGCGTCGCATTCATTTTTTCCAATATTCCGCTCGTTTCTCTTTTTCGGAGTTCCTCCTCCCCTCCTCCTTGGTCCATCCTCCCATCTTGAGCAAACAGTCAACCCAAGAGATATCAGGAATGCAGATCATTTTTGGAGACGCGCGGCTTTTCAAGGCCAGAGTTGCTAGGTCACATCTTCCGGTGATTAAAATTGCCCAAATTAGAAGTCTCCTGACGAGAAAGACCCCGTTACGAAGCAAGATCTTGCTGGATCCAACCAGGGAAGTGAAGGTTGCGCATTGCTTTAGCAAGTTGGGATGCTTGGTCTCCTTCTCCCCCTCCTCTCCATGCCTTTTTAAGACTGAGCTGTGTTTGAAAGTGACACTTGTTTAAGTGGGTCAGCCATGCTTGTGGAGCACGGGATGCCAGGCGCATATTAAACATGCGGCGAGAGGCAGAGCAGACGGAGTTGAGAGCAAAGGCTCGGGAGAGCTGAGCTGCGGTTTTGCAAAAGGCTGTCATTAGGTTCGTCGGCAGATCTGCACAAAGCAAAGGCCCTGCTGGGGGCTTAATCATGTCTCCCTCCTCCTCCTCCTCCTCCTGGGTTGATACTTCTCAGAGGACATTTTGTCCCGAGGGGAAGAAAATGGAGAAGTTTCACTTGATCCCCCCGTCCTTACAGAATAGGAGGAATAAAGTGGCCCATGGGCCACATGTGGCCCCTGGCTGGCCTTTGCACCCTGGACTCCTTTGCCACATTTTCTGTTGTTCAGGAAGAGGACTTGCTGCTCAGGGGGGCAAAATGAAGCCATTCCTCCATCTTCATCTTCACAATGGCCTATCTAGACAACGCAAAGCCAAATCCCCAATTGGATGGCAGATTGTCTTCACGACATGAAGCCACCAAGTCTGCCCTGTTGTCCTTGTTGTGTGACGGCGAGTCATTTCCGACTTCCAGCGACCCTAAGGAGAACCCATTGTGGGGTTTTCTTGGTGAGGTTTCTTCAGAGGAGGTTCACCATTGCCCTCTGTGACTTGGCCGAGTGGGTTTTATGGCCAAGCTGGGAACCGAACTCGGGTCTCCAGAGTCCTGGTCCAACACTCAAAGCACTGCTGAATCCACCTTATCCCTCCCTTAGAATGGTTCTAAATAACTCTCCTTTT
This sequence comes from Sceloporus undulatus, assembly GCF_019175285.1. Classification (NCBI taxonomy): domain Eukaryota; kingdom Metazoa; phylum Chordata; class Lepidosauria; order Squamata; family Phrynosomatidae; genus Sceloporus; species Sceloporus undulatus. The sequence goes on along the minus strand of NC_056528.1, from coordinate 10,068,094 downwards.
GCTCCGGATTTCTATGACTTACTTCCATTGCAACGGTGTGTGTTTCTTTTCTTTGCGGATGTGAATGGCAACCATTCAGTTATATGGGAAAGGCAAGGGGTACAGTGAGGGAACGTGTCTGGGATGCCCAGTCGCATGGATGGATCTGAATTATGATTCCTTTTGCTAGTTATGGCCTCTTTTCTTTCCTGATCCAAATTAATGGTGGCCATGAAAGGACTTTTCAGGTCTCCAATCTGTTGCGCACCAGAGTTGCACATGACACATCAATGTGGCATAACAGGGAGCACACTGCCTCGTGAAGAAGGGCATTGACAATCCCAGCTGGAGGCCATGGGAGCTGTAGTCCACACATCTGGAGAGGAACAGGTTTGGGGAGTCTTACCTAGTGGTTAGAGCCACCATCAGAAGGACATAGATATGGATCTCTGATGGGCATCTCTTCTGAAGGCCTCATTTGCCTCTTGGTTTAGTATCTATCACTTATCTTTCCTTTAAACACCCTTTGATCAATACTTTTTCTCTCTCCCCTCTTTTGGAAGCTCACGAGAGACTTTTAAGCACTTTTAAGCATTGATTTATGACAGGTTGAGGAATACCACCCAAGAGCAAATGACAAGACAAGCAAAACCCTGGATCAACAAGGCTTTTAGGAAGATGTCCAGATTTGGGGGGCTTTCATTTCTCAGACCCATTATACCTCTCCGGTCGGCAGCCTTTTAGCTCGGCCACCACTGTCACGGTGTCTAGGTGTTGATGTCACATTGTACCCAGCACTCATAATTTCAGCGTGGCAAATTTCTGTGATCAGTAGCTGCCATCCGAAGAACAACTAATGCGACGTCTTCATTGGAAAAAGAAGCCTTTCCGTTTCCAAAAGGTGGCTGCAATTTGGCAGAAGGATAGATGGGTTTAGGTTTGCTGCAGCGCCAGAGGATACAGTCTGCACCAACCAACATCATTTAAAACCAGAGTCAGACTTTGATGCTGGAAGGAGACCCTCTTCCTATACATCCCTTGCCAAAAAATGAAAGTGTCCCACCAATGAGGACATGAGAGCAAGGTCTTCTCAGTTGTGGCACCCTCATTGGGGAAAGCCCTCCCTTTGGAAGTCAGATTGGTGCCAACGTTGCTTTTTTCCCCTCCAGTGCCAAGCCAAAACTTTGAAATGTTGACCTGATGACCACAGCAAGACTCCAGTTTGGAATGAGCAACAGGAATCCTTTGAGGGTATTGATCTCATGCGCAATGGCACAAAACCTCATTGGATTGCCTCAGGTCCCTATTTCTCATTCATATTGACCAAGTGAAAACAATTCCTCTTACTGAGGTACCTTTGGGAGAGTAATCCCCAGCCCTAGTACATTCAGAATCTGTCCCAAACAGGCACACAACAATAAACTACATGTAAACAGGACACAGGGAGCTTGGTGTGAATTCAAAGTAAATAACCCATGTAGACGTGGACGCTGTATGGGGCCTTGGCTGTCTGGATTGTCCTTCAAATGAAACCCTCCACAACAGAGATTAGCTTACTTTGAGTAGAAAATGCACAAAAGAGTTACTTTCAGCAGGATCTGGTGGTTCTGGTGTCTATGTCCAAGGCCCAGAACAGACGGGCCTTTGCGGCGTCCTCGTCACATGCGGAGCGCCCACACGCCTGGCAACTCTCGCATGTCATGGACATGCCACAGCTGCACCGTGCCACACAGACAGGGCACGTAACGATGACATTGCAGCTGCACTGCTTCCAAATGGCGCAATGCAGCTGCAACATCATTGCACCATCTCTGGCACTTTGCAGCGTCGCAGTGGTGCCGCAAAAAGGAGACGCTTCCGGGCGCTCCATTTTTGCTCCGCAGCAGCACTGCACAATTTAGTTGCTGTGGTGCTCCTGCGGAGCAAAGAGAGGCGCTGGGGAGGTGCCTCTTTTTGGCGCTCTGTACCGCGCCCTAGTTCCAAGTTTTAGTTTTGAGCTAAAGTCTAGGAACCACCCAAAGTCCTGAAGGCTTTCCTAAAACTAGGTTCAGCCCAGCCCTGGAAACCCACCAGTCACAGAGGCAAAAGCCCCTCTGAACAAGTTTGGCCCAGAAAACCCCGGGATAGGCTTGCTTTGGGGTTGCCATAAGTCAAGAATGGCTTAAAGGCACACAACATCGAAATTGCACAATGAAGAACGGGGTCAATGGGCATCTTGAGAACAGCAGCCACCTTATGACCAGAGTCTGGTTGGTTTCACTCTTAGCAAGTTATCCATTCATTTCTTTCATTTGACCCGTTCTCATCTTATCTGTCCACCATCTTTCCCTCCTATTTTAATTGAAGATGGGTTTTTGGTCTTCAGCTCCTTACTCAGAGTCTGGTAAATGGGGGAAGCCTTTGAAGATCTTGTGACAAGAAGCAGGGAGGAGACCAAGGGAACCAGCTCTTATAAATCATGCAGAGTCTGGAGAGGAAAGCAAGAAATGGGGTCATTTTTGTTTTATTTTCCCTGATTTTTACAAGTTCACGAAACCAAGAAGTCATGAAACGGAGCCTGGAGACAAACCGCTTCAAAGAACAATTTTAATTGAAATGCTAATGACGCAAACTTTGCTCGCCTGAACAGGAGACGTTTCCATTCACAAACACCTTTTGGCCACAGGAATTGTATTATTGTTGTTGTCACTATTACTATGGTTGTTGTTGTGGGTTATCATTATCGTCATTTTATGTCCTGACAATTATACGTAATATATTTGCTTATGGATTGATTGAACTGATATGCCACCCAGCTGACAAAAGATATTGGGGCGATTTAAGATCATGATGCCCCAAAACAGCCAATAAATTAAAAACCAAAACTATAACCTGCCAATTTTTGATAATGAGATGGTAAAGTATTGAGATATTTAAGAATCGGTGGGAGAACTTATGTTTAAAAACACAACTGCATTTCTACTGGGAAGGGAATAACAACGTTATGGGTCTGGAAGGCACTCCAAAGACCATTTAGACCCCTTTTCTTTAGGAATACATGGAAGTTATTTACTCCAGACAAGAATAAGAATAAAAGAATAATCTCTTTTTTGGATAATGGGAGAAGGCCTACCTGGCTTCGATTTCGTGAACGTTAATCTCTCCGCTCTCCTGAGAAACTGCACTGCAATAAATCTTTATTAAAGCTGGCAACCCATCATGAGAAATAAAGATTTCACCCAACGATTGGTGTCTCGACTCAGTAAGTCAAAGGTGCTGAGCTGGAGAAGCTGGAGAATAAAATGAAGGGTATATATATGCGCCCAATTGGAGCCATTTAGGCCTGTTTGGTTTCCCCGTCTCAAATGGAGAGGCGTGTCTCCGGATCCAACCCATAGAACTAAGAAAATGATTTTCAGTGCATACTTTTCCTCATTGGAGACCTGGTGCTTGTTTCTGGCAGTGACTGAGGAGGGGAAACGGGAGAGGGATGCCGGATACATTTGCAAATGTGTCTGACAGATGCAAGAGATTATTATCTTGTTGCACAACTGGGCAGGAGAAGGGCCGGAGACTGGGTTTCTCTTATATTCAATGGGATACAGGGACACAGCATGCTGCCTTATGGTGACGACAGGGTCATAGCAGTACAACATCCTCGCCAAATTGATAGGATCCTAGAGTTGGAAGGGAGCCCAATGGTTGTCCAATCCAACCCCCTTCTGCCATGCAGGAACTCACAAAGCAGTCCTGATAGATGGCCATCCAGCCCCTGTTTAAGAACCTCCCAAGAAGGAGAGTCCACCACTCTTGGAGGCAGTGTCTGCCACTGTTGAACAGCTCTTGCCATCAGGAGGTTCTTCCTAATATTTAGGTGGCAACCATTTTCCCATAGCTTGGATCCATCGTTCTGTGTCTTATCTCTAAGCCGCAGAAAACAAGCTTCTCCTGGATACATCTCAACTGCAAAGTCAACTCAGTTTAGCAGCTCTTGCACTGCCATGGCTCAGTGCTATGGAATCCTGGGATGTGTATTTTATTGTGACACAGAAAGCTAAGTATCTCCTGTTGTTGTTGTTGTTGTGTCATTTCTGACTTACAGCAACCAGGGACGTAGCCAGGGGGGGGTTCTTGGGGTCCAGACCCCTCCCTTCCATTAGAAAAATGAATGGTGCGTGCTGCTGCACCGCCACGACCAAGCCCCATTATAATGGTGGCACTTAGTCTGGACCCCCCCCCCTTCCTAAAATCCTGGCTACGTCCCTGCAGCAACCCCAAGGCAGACCTGTCATGGGGTTTCCTTGGCAAGTTTCTTCAAAGGGGTTTGGCCATCCTCTGAAGCTGAGAGAGTGTGACTTGCCCAAAGCCATCCAGTGGGTTCCAGGGCCAAGCAGGGATTCAAAGGGCCATGCTCTCCTGAGGTATAGTCCAACACTCAAACCGCTACGCCACGCTGGCTCACAAAACTACAAATCACAGAATCCCATCCCATTGAGCAGTTCCAGTGGTGTCAAACTGCGTTAACTCTGCAGTGTAGATGCAGCCTGAGTTACTACCAGTAAGGACTGCTCCTGGCTGGGGATGTTCTAACTGTAGCCCAGACTTTGGTCTTCCTGTTTTGAACTTCAGTTCCCAGAAGCCCCAGTCAACTTGGCCAACAATCAGGAATTCTGGGGTCTGAAGTCCAAAATATCTGGGAGACCAAAGCTTGGAAACCACTGTGTAGCTCCTGCATGAAGAAGGCAGTTGGACCTTATGGCTCCTGGGGTCCCTTCTAACTCTAGCATCTGATGATCCTATGGCATTCAAATAAAACACACCAAGCTTAAGTATGGAGGGAAATATAGGCACATATTCTTTTCTAGGCAGGGTCCTTGCCCTGAGATTCCTCCCCCTTTCCCTCAAGACAGGAGACTTGGTGCCAGGCCCTAAAATCTGAGAAACAGGTTCGCCATCCCTAGTAGAGACGAACTCCCCATCCCACGAACCTTTCCCTTTTTGTGCTACGATAAAGCCAGCCATATTTCTCAACCACCCTCCGTCTCCGCTGCGGAAAGGCAGGCAATGAGCCATGGCATGGAAATGTAGTTTGCAAAGGTCCTTTAAATTCTAATTATTCCCCGTTCCATGGCAACCGCGCGCGGAGCCAAAGTCAACAAAACGAGCGCGGCAGATTAATTGAACCTAATAAACAAAAATAGACAATCAAACCCAATCAGGCAAGGTAACCTTCACTGTCCCCCCTCCTCCTCTTTCATCCCAGCTTCTGACATCGGTTTATGGATGAAGTTCAGAAAAGCTTCGGCGCTGGAGGATTGATCCTGAGATCTGTCCCCAACCTCCGTCCGTGTCATCTCTCAAAATTCACTTTCTAATTAACATCCTGACCCAAGTTAAACCCAAGAGGGGCGGACGACGTAAATGGACTTTCCGACGCACAGAGGCTTGCTGAAGACATCTCCTACCCTCATCCATTATATTTTTCCAATTAGAACTTAATGGTGGAATTAGCAGCCAGACTTCAGTCTTTCCACTCCTTCCAGCCTGACATTTGGGAGAGAGACGTAGGAGGATGGACTTTTGCGTGCAGCAGAAATTGGCTCCTTCGGCGTGCGGCCTGTGCTATACTATAGCACGGGCTGAGAGAGTGTGACCCTCACAAAAGAGCGAGAGAGTGTGACCTCCTCAATGTCATCCTGTGACATGGCTGAGCTGGGATTAGAATGCTAGCCTCCACTTCACCATAGAAATTCACTGGGTGAGCTTGGGCAAGGCCCAGGCTCCCAGCTTCAACTCAACCCTATAATGCTAGGTATTCCTTCATGGTAGAAGGCAGTTGGACAAGGTGACCCCTGGGAATCCCTTCCAATGCTAAGTGGCAGAATCCCTGCCATTGCACCCCACCACTCCCCTTCTTCTCTTTTGTGAGGGTCGCACTCTCTCAGCCTCAGAAGCAGGGCATGGCCAACCCTCTCTCTGCACTCTCTCATGGTGATGCTAAGGCAAACCTACCATGCATTTTTATTACTTGATTTTATTTTTGGCAAGGGGAGTTCAGAATATCCATGAATGAGAGAGTGTGATGTACCCAAGAAGGGGGTTGGATGAGATGACCCTTGGGCATCCCTAGGATTTCACCCACCTCCTTATTCTCTTCTGTGAGAATCTGAATGGGAGAGGAGCAGGACAAGAAAGGAGAGAAGGTCTGAAACGCTCTCTCCTTTTGTTCTCTTTTGCTTTTCAAAGCCAAGCTGTGGGCAAAGATGGGGGGACATCACCCTAACAATGGAAATAGCCTCTGGCAAAACCCAGTATGAATGGTAGCTTTGCTTATGCAAAATGTGCAAATCCTGGCCGTCCAATTGTCAGCCAAAAGGTCCCCATTCCTTCACTTCATTTGGAAAGGATTCAAAACCAAAATTCTTACTCGTTGGTCAAGAAATGCTAATCATTCCTTTTCTTTAAAAGGCTTACCAAATCTTTGAATAACAGATATTTCGTATGTTTATCGAACTTGGACGAATACTCTTTATGTCACGACTTGACATGTCCCAGGAAATGTGCAAAAACAGCAAGAAATCTGCCGGCACAAAATTCTTCAGGTTGGCCTCAAGTTGTGAACGAGTCAAAACGGAGCGGAAAACTGGGTTTGTATCTGCAGGCATAAATGCAATCTCAAAACACCAGATGTTCCTTAAGGTGAAAATCTAGGATGTGTGTGTGTGTGTGTTTGTGTGTACATTAAAAGAGCACAGACATAGATGACATGCATTTATCAGCATCGTTCCAAAATCTGTCTTCCGGGTCTCTGAAAAATGCATGGAAGCGGTTTCTGCTTTTTCCTGCCTCTTTCTCGAGTTGCTTTTAAACTTCTCTAGGTCTGAAGGTTTGCTTCTGAGCTTTGCCTTGTTCTTGGGAGGTGGCCAAGGATGCTCTGTGCGGATGTCGGGTTTTTGTTCCGTCACATCTCTCTCCGCTGCCTTGAAGGGATACGATTCTTCCCGAAGTACCTTCTCAACAAAAGCCATGAGTAATTTCAACCATTTTCTGCCCACGGCGAGAAAGTCTTTGAGAACCACCCAGTTTCTGCAGCATCTGCACAATTTAGGACTTGGCACAAAGTTCGCATGGGGTTGTTTTGCATGGAAACAGCATTTTTCTGCATTGGAAGCGGCCATCTTTAGTAATAATAATAACAATAATAATAATACATTTATTTATAGCCCTCCTCTCCCAGAAGGATCGAGACGGGTTACAACCATAAAATACCTCCAAGTGCTTTAGTTGTGCATTACTGCATCGCTGTGCATTCAAGTTGACTTGAAGGCATGCAACAACAATGAGAAGGAGACAGCTCCCATTGCTCACAGCATCTGATGCAAGGCAACTCAGAATAGTGGTGCCAGGCCAGAAAATGGTACTTATTCAAGTACGTATACTCTTGATCATTAAACCTATTATGTGACCTTGTGCAAGTCCCACTCTCTCAGCCTCAGAGGATGGCAATGGCAAACCCCCCTCTGTAGAAACATGCCACAGAAACCCTGGGATAGGTTCACCTTAGGGTTGCCATAAGATGGAAATGACTTGAATCCACAAAGACACGTCTAGAATCGCAACCGATAGCTGATCTGGAATTGCTGGTTCAAGATATCAAGTCTATAGTTTGTTGTTGTTGTTGTTGTTGTTGTTGTTGTTGTGGTAATGCTGTTCACTTGGACCACCATCTGCTTGGCTTAGAAAAACACCCCAAAGCAAATGCCATGTAAGGCGATTTCCAACTTCTCTCTCTCTCTCGTTTTACATCTTCTTTAACTCTACTTTTGTGGATTTACTTCCTTCTGAAACACAAAGTTTGTTCTCATTTTTGAGGCTGAAGCAAGCTTTGTTTCTGCTGCTCCAGAGACTGGGACACAGAGCAACGGATTCTTTGCAAGATCTTCCTTTCCAAGATTGCCACCGTCGCTTTCCTCTGAGGCCGAGAGAGTGCAACTTGGCCACCAAAGTCACCATTGGGACTGAGCAAGGGCTAGCGATGTGCGAGGTCTTTGGAACGATCTGCCATGGCTCTTCTTACATCCCTCAATTCGATTCCAGATCTTGTTTTTCACTCACAGGTGTTGGTCCGAGGAAGAGCCGGCGGGCGTTCAATGCAATGCCGCCGTGATTGCAGGTTTTGTCTCCGCGTTTGGCTTTACGCCGAGCACAATAATGGACCGTCGTCCGGCTTCGTAGAAAGTCGAGGGAATGTCAGGCGCTGAGCTCGGCTGGAGGAAAACAATGCCGGGAGATGAGGCAGAATGGACCTACGTTAAAATTGTTTGCGAGATTGAAAGGACTGTGAAGAATTGGGGACGGAGAGTGCTGACAAACCGAGACGACAAAAGGAGCGAAATTGCAAAGCGTTTTTGAAGGACAGGCGTGGCGTCAAATACAGAACGGTTGCTCTCCTTATGGGCCCTAAAGTTGACTCTGACTTATGCTCTCCTAATGCTCTCTTGGCCAGATTTATTGCAAGGAGGTTTGGCGGTATTTATTTTATTTTATTCTATTTATTTTATTTTTATCCTGCATTTCTCCCAAGTTGGGACCCAAGGAGGCGGCTCACTGTCTCTATATACAGCTTATGCGCTCAAGCCGTGGGACGCACGCGGGGCGGAAGGGGCGGCACATCCCATTCAATTGAATGGGCGCACGTGCCCATTGCGCCCCGCGCCCCGCCGCACTGCCACGCCGCCGTGCACGAGCCCCATTGTTTCCAATGGGGCTTGAGCATAGGCGGAATTCGCCTTACGCGGAGGGATCCAGAATGGATCCCCGCGTAAGGCGAGGGCTGACTGTATATATAGATATGTCTGGAATATTTTTGGATTTGGGGATTCTGGCTAAGGGAGATTCAACCTGTAATCGACTGAATGCACCACTAAATGCGCACATCCAGCCCTTATGTGGCCAACCACATAAACATCTGCACACTCATGCATGATGGCACCCTATGCAAAATTCTGCGTCCTCGACTTTGAACATCATACAACTGTTTCACATCGGAGAAAAAAAATGTCCAACTAGTTCCACAGGGAAACTTACATCAATGGGATTCCAGCCATCCCAGCCTCCATCTTGAAGAGCGCACTGATAAAAGCATTTATTCCACATCAGCTCCATTGCATTAATGGAGCCATGTGCAATGCACTCTCCGCCTTGTGTTTCCATTTCGGATGTGAGGGCAAGGAGCCTGACGATTAAGTGAGGAATTAATACATTCATAAGCCGTCTGTCTCTGTTTGGCAGGGTCCTGGGAAAAGCTTCTCCGGCCAAAATCTGACACTTCTTCCTCATTAGGAAAGGAAAGAGCAAATCACCACCACAAACAACGACCAGCGCGGCCATTTCGTTCTCCTCCCATTGCTGTATGGGGCCGAAGGGGACATCTTGGATGGTGGAGGGAACATTAACATTTAAAATGACCACCACATTTGAGCAAACCGTGTCAGTATTTGTTGGCAACGGAGGCCCTGAGTTTGAAACCTGCACTTGATGCAGCGTCAGTTTTTTTGTTGGAAATGCAGATCATTCCTTTTCTCGGTCCCTCAAGAAGGAACAAATAAGTTAACAAATAAGTTACTCACTCTTCTCCCCGCCGTGCAAGGATACGGATAGTTTTGCTCATGCTCTCAAGCAGGCAGAAACAAGTTGCCGCTTTTAATGGGATGCATTTTAATTATATGTAGTATGTTATATCTGTTTTTACCAGATGTTGTAAGCCACCTCGATCCTGCAGAAGAGACGGCATATAAATAACAATTTATTATTGTTATTATTATTATTATTATTATTACTACTCACTCTTCCCCCTCCCCACTGTGCAAAGAAACATATTTTTACGCAGTCTTCAAGCCATATTCATGCACAGATATATATATATATATATATATATATACACATACATACATACATATATATATAGACAGGTTGCTTACCTGTAACAGTATTTCTTCGAGTGGTCATCTGCGAATACATACAAATGAGCAAGGACCTTAGGGTCCTTCTCAGCCGGCTTCGAAGGCTTCTGGGATGGAACAACCACCGGGCTCGATTCTTGCCCAGATCCCGGTCTTGAGGCTGAACTCGAGGTGGATGCAGCTCGGGCCGGAGAAACCGCAGCTGTGGAGCCCTCAGTCCCCAACACTTTGTGGGAGCGCTTGGAGGACTTGTCGGTGGCCCTGGGCCTGTCTGGGCCACGGGCCACATGAGATGATGCGCCGGCAGCCAGAGGCGTGGAAGCGGCGCTAGAGGGGCTGTCACGGGGCTTAGGTGCCAAGGCAGCAGCTGATGCTGAAGGGGCAGAAGCTGGTCAGGAACCCTCTCCATGGACCTTGCCCTGTGCGATCGCCGAGGTCAGGTGGGATTCGCGGTTCTTCCTTGATTGGGAAGTCATGGACTTACATAGAGGACAAACCTTCATGTCGTGGTCCTTGCACATTTGTATGATTCGCAGAGACCACGAAGAAGATACACACACACACATGCATTCTTTTACACAACGTTGCCATTCACCACAAAAGTTGTATGGCACCATCAGCTCCTCATGCAGAGATGTATGCTACACAACACCGATGTCGGATTTGGCTTGTGGCTGGTTATGGTTATGCAAGGGATGATAGGAGCTATGTGTATCGCCTCCCGCAAGCATTGACCCAAACATCTTCCACTACAGTTTCCAAATATATCTGTCATTGTGTGCCTTCAGGTTGTTTCCAACGTACGGTGACCCAAGGCAAAGGTACACAGGGTTTTCTTGGCAAGATTTGTTCAGAGGGATTTTTGCCACGGCCATCCTTTGAGGCTGAGAGAGTGTGTCTTGCCAAAGGTCACCTACAAAGGAGGGATGGATTAGACCTGACAAAGCTCTAGCCTCTGACATTTAGGAATCCTAACCTTCCCAAAAGGTTAGAAAGGCCTGTTACAGACTGCCAAAATAAAGCTGCTTCGGGTCTCTTTGGAGGTATGCTCTTTAAATGATGCATGCATCCTAAGAATCCGGAAGCTGCACCAAAGCTGCACTCCAGTGCTTAGGAATGGAGTGTGGCTTTGGCGCAACCTCCGGACTCTTAGGACCCATGCATCATTTAAATAGCATACCTCCAAAGAGATCCGAAGCAGCTTTATTTTGGCAGTCTTTAACAGGCCAAAGTTACTTCTAAAAGTAATTTGTTGCAACTGCAGGCCCTTGGGGAAGTTTCAAGATCCAAGGAAATGGATAGGTATGAATTCAATGATGAGCATCCAAAGGAGGAAACCCATAGAAACAATGGTGTTTATAGGCATGGTATATGCTTTGGGGACTAGTTAATGGACCGATTCCCATCTTGAGTCATTTGGATAGATAGTGAGGGCCTCGGTCACACTACTGATAAAGTTCCACAGACAGCTATGAAACCATAGTAAACCATAGTCCCCAACTTGCCTTTCCACCGAGCCGATGTCTATTTCAATAACCTCCCTGGAGCCTTTTGCACAGGGAAGTTGTCTCAGTCAAAACACAATACAGTGAAATAAATATTTCATCCCTCTGCTGAGGCTGACAGGCAGTTTATTGATCTGGCGAGAAGCGGATGAACAGTCGCTCCATCCGTCACTCACAGACCAGCAAAACACTCCAGTCAAGGTAACGTCGGCGTGTAACTCTCCACTAAATAATTGCCCAGGACAATTATTGCACATTTAGTACGACGAGGTTCTATATTCCAAGTGGGATCTGTCATCTGGATACTTATTACATTTAATCTTATTAAACGTGTCCAACTTGTGAGGTCAGGATGAGGGCTATGAAGATCCATCATACTAGTTATCAATGGATCATAGAATCACAGTGTTGGAAAGGACCAGAAGACATAGCTAAGGAAACCCAGACGAGACCAACCTCTGTTTAAAGACCTCCAAGGAAGGAGGGTCCACCGCCCTCCGACGCAAAATCCATTTCCACTGTTGAACATCTCTGACTGTCAAGAAGTTCTTCCTAATGTTGAGTTGGTATCTCTTCCCTTAGAAATTCAGTCCGTTAGTTCATGTTCTGCTCTCTGGAGCAGCAAAAAACAAGCTCCCTCCATCTTCTACATGACTTCCCTTCAGATATTTAAAGGTTACTCGGCCGTGTCACCTCTCCGTCTTCTCTTCTCCGAGCAAAACAGACCCAGATCTCTAAGCTACTCCTCATAAACCTTGGTTTCCTGACCTTTGGCCATCTTGGTCCTCCTCATCTCACCCTCTTCCAGATTCTTTTTGTGTGCCTTCCAAGCACTTCTTGCAGTGACCCTATCATGGGTACTATAATCTTCCATTACAGTTTCCAAATATGCCTGTTGTTGTTTTTGTTGTTGTTGTTGATGATGATGATGTGCGCCTTCGAGTTGTGTCCAATGTATGGAGATCCTAAGGCGAAGCTATTACAGGGATTTCTTGGCAAGGTTCCTTATGTAGAGGAGGTTTGCCATTGCCTTCCTCTGAGGCTTAGAGAGTGTGACTTATCGCCCAAGCTCACCCAATGGGTTTCTGCTCCTGAGTAAGGGTTCTCTCCAAGTCCTAGTTCAACATTCAGACCACTACACTATGATGCCCCACTCAATATGCAACAAATGATGGCCTTTGTGTCTCCTTGGTGTCCTCCAAATCCCAGCCGAGGTCAGGTTCCAACCTACTGAAGTTCAGGATTTGGATGGTGAAAGAGCCATCATCTGGATCCAGAAGCCATTCTATATCTGACTCCTCTGCATTGGCCTCCTCAAACTTTAACAGGATGAATTGGGAGACCATCCCTCAAAACGGTAGCCCTGAATGCTAGACTAAGTAGACCTTTGGTCTGATGGAGCCTTGCTCTTCTTAGGTGCGATTCCACCAAGATTCCTCTTGTTTGCTGTTTTACCTTGTGAACTGCTCCCATTAAAGCATTGCACAAAAATAATTCCAATCCAAATCTTACACACACGCAAAAGTACACGTTGATTTGTACTTTTGGCGGAGGCTGGTGGTTCCCATGTTCAGTGGGGCAATGAATCTGCTCCAGATTTCTCCAAGCCTGGAAGCTGTCATCCAAGGTGTTTAACCTATTTTAAGTCCTTTCTAATCTGATCCAAAATGCAGAGCATAGTCGCTGCTGCATTTGCACCGCCGATGTCACTGGCGTCATTTCATATCTCTGTCTCTCTCCTGCTCTGCACAAGTCTATTATCAAAGCGCAGTTGGGAGGGAAGATCCAGATGAACTGAAACTGCTAACAACTCCAGCAAATGGCAACTCCGTCAGTCCTGGGCATCGTTCCTAATTAAAATTGTAGCGTTAAACTCGAGGCAATTGATACTCAAAGCCAGCCTGGCTGAATCCAAGGAGAAATCAAGCAAAGGGACCAAGAAAATGCACAAAATTGCAGAATTACACAATTGGAAAGGGTCCCAAGCACCAACTAGTCTGTACCACTGAACCCCAAGAAGTGTTTATTCTAATCTGTGTCTAAAGCCTCCGTTTCAAGCCGCATCTACACTACACAACTGATGCAGTTTGACACCTGCCATGGTGAAATGCTATGGAAATCTGGGATTTGTAGTTTTGCAAGACATTTAGCCTTCTTTCTCAAAGAGCTCTGGTGCCGCAACAAATGGAAAAAACCCAGGATTCTATAGGATGGAGTTAAAGCAGTGCCAAACTGCTTTAATTCTGCCGTGTGGCAGTGTCCAAAGAAGAGTTGGGCACCTTCCAAGGGCATCTAGTCCATGGTCAATCACCTCTCAACTTGGGGAAGTTGTTTCCAATATTTAATCCTTTTTTGCAATTTTAATCCATTGGTTTGGACCAAAGCAACAGAAAACAAGCTTGTTCCACCTTATTTACTTGATTTACTAGATCCTTGAGCATGACTCCAGTTACCTCCAGACTAAACATACGCAGCTCCTTCGGCCATTCCTCAAAGGGCTCCATCTCCGGATCTTTCGCCATGTTGACGTTCATATGCAGAACTTGCACGCTGTGGTCACCACCATCTTGGCGGCAAAACACCCAAGGAACGCAAGATGGCGGCCCCAAGAGTGTAGACACTCTAGGAAGGAGTTTGTCGGTTCCTTGGAGACTGCAACTTCCATGATATGGTTAAATGTCCTGGGTTCCCAGAAACAAGAGCTGTGTTTTTTCTATCAAGGTAAAAAAGAAGTTGGGAAAAGATGGAATCACTTAATCTGAGGCCTTTGGTAGCGCCGCGTGAGGGGTGCTAATCCTTTCCCCACTTCCAAGGAAAGTCTTTCAGCTTGAAAAGAGCAGATACCTTTGAAGCGAAATGGCGGAGGCATCTCAGCAGCCATCCCCCGGCATGAATCTAATGTAACATTTTGCTAATGCCGCATAAAGCTTCCCTGGGATATTGGCTTGTAATGTCGATGTGCTGCATTAATGCGACAAGCGCAGATGCAGAGGACTGGGGAGAAAGCCACTTGTTGTTTCCTGGTTAATCCCAGCCAACAGCTCCCCTGCCCACATGCAGAGTTCAGGGCGGATTGACAGGGTCGCTCCTGAACCAGCACGGACCCATCATGAACCAGCACGGACCCATCCTGGAGCCAGGGACCTTCATGCCCAACACTTAAACATCTTCTCCAGTCCAGGGTCACCATCACCATTCTGGAGCTTATAGTTCTGCACAGCATTAAGAGAAAATGAAGGTCTCCAGGATTTATTCCAACTCAGATGATCCAGAAACCTCTTACTCTCTTACTTTGACCAAAGTTGCAAGGCCCTGTTGACTTCTCCCTCTTGGCACCATGTCCACAGTTGTTGTTCTTGGTGGTGATGTGTGCCTTCAACTCACTTTGGACTTATGGCAAACCCCCCAACTATCATGGGGTTTTCTTGTCAAGATTTTTCCAGAGGCTGAGAGAGCATGACTTGCCAAAGGTCACCCAGTGAGTTTCATGGCCCAGCTGGAGTTCAGAACCTGGTCTCCAAAGTCGTAATCTAACGTTCAAACTTCTTCACGATAGGGATATGGATTATGGATTCAAACTACAGGAAAAGAGGTTCCACCGAAACATTAGGAAGAACTAAGTGCTGGAGTCTCCTTCTTTGGAAGTTTTGAAACAGAGGCTGGATGGTCATCCGTCACAAGGAGGGCTTGGATGGTGTCTTCTTGAATGGCAGAATGGGGTTGGATTGGATGGCCCTTGGGGTCCCTTCCAACACTAGGATTCCATTATTTTAAATCTTCAACTATTAGGTCCTTGCATGCCAGGATGAATCGTCTCCATAGTTTTCTCTCCACTGGGTTTTCCTCATATACTGTACATCCTGAAGTCTTCTGGATAATTCTTCTGAGCAGAAATACACGGGGGCTGGAATCATGTCGGTGTCATGTTGAGGATGGAACAAGCTTGTTTTCTGCTGCTCTGGAGACTAGGATACGAAGCAATGGAGGCAAACTACAGGAAAAGAGATTCCACCTAAACATTAGGATGGCGGAGTCTCCTTCTTTGGAGGTTTCGGAGCAGCTTTGATTCTGCTTCTCCAGAGACTAGGACCTGGGGCAATGGATTCAAGCTACATGAGAAGAGGTTCCACCTAAACCTTAGGAAGAACTTCCTGATGGTAAGAACTGTTCAACAGTGGAAGACACTGCTTTGGAAGATTGATTTGAAGGTTTTGAAACAGAGTCTGGATGGCCATCTATCAGGGATGCTTTGATGGTTTTGAAACAGAGTCTGGGATGCTTTGATGGTGTCTTCCTGAATGGAAGGGGATGGCCCTTGAGTCTCTTCCGACTCTATGATTCTTCTAAGTAGACCGTTTTAAGAGTGTAACCAAACAGCCCACCTGATCTCTTTCTCTGTGTGCCTCTTTGGTAAGTGGTGTTTTTCTGTGTGTTGAGAGTTTTCCGCCTTTGTCGAGCGGGAGACGTTATAGGAAAGGTTCTAACCTTATAAATAGCTACGGCTGGTGGAATAATATGTCCCCGGGACACGCCGGCGTTGGCTTTCTCCCCGCCTTCCTTCCTTGGTGGCTTGTAGAGAGAACAAATGGAAACTCGAAACAAGTTTCCAATTACCTCTGTGTCCTTTTTGGGCGCCTTTATTGTTGTCACGGCGTGTTTTAAATCAGACCTACTGGGGGGAAAGGAAAAAGGGAAAGGAAAGGTAATGAAATGTGAATGCTCAAATGAAGGCAAGGGAAGGACCTTGGCGTGACAGAGACCGAAACACGTCGTCTGGTGCAATGCTTCTCCATCGGTTCCCTCCTTTGTTGGTGCAAGATGGAGGAAGACACTGCAACAAGACCTCTTCCTCTGTTGTGGTTTTTGTTGTCATTGCGTAGCATCCTTAAGCAACCTGGATGTGCAAAAAAGAAAAGAGTATTTTCTTTTGTGAGTCCCTTTTTGGGAGAAGGGCAGCGTAGAAGTGAAGTAAATAAAATGTAAAGGAAAGGAAAGGATAGGAATTGAAGATGCAAACATAGGCGGCAGCCGGAGCAGTATGATACTTCTTTAACTACCGAAGCTCCACCTATTGAAATGATTTATTCTATTTTATGTTATTTCACTTCTATGCCACCTTTCTCCCAAAAAGGGACCCGAGGCGGCTTACAAGATTAAAACATTTAAACAAATTTTACAATAAAAATATGATGGGATTTGTCATTTGGGAAAGAAGTTGGATTCTCTGCTAACACTCTCAGCTCCAGCAAAAACTTGGGATAGGTTCACCTCACCTTGTTCATGTTGTTGTCGTTGCGTGCCTTCAAGTAGTTTCCGATAGGCAAACCTATCATGGGGTTTGCATGGCAAGGTTTGTTCAAAGGAGGTTTGCCATGGCCTTTCCCCAAGGCTGAGAGAGTGTGACTTGCTTATGGTCATCCAATGGGTTTCTAAGGCTGAGCCAGGAACCTAACCCTGGTCTCCGGAGACACAGTCCAACACTCAAACCACTATGCCTTGCCTTTGGGTCGCCATAAGTTGGAAGTGACTTGAAGGCACACAACAACAAGAACAACAACCACAACCATGAATGTTACAAGCACAAAAGTCTCCTAAGCAGTGAGGCCACTGCTGAAGGTCCTCATGTCAGTGGGATTTAAGGAACTCCCCATTGGGCCACTGTGATATAAAAGGAACTCAAAGTCTTGGTTACTCAAACATATTACTTTGCAATGAACTCCTGTTTCCAGCAGCTGAGGTAGAGGTATCCCATAGTATGAAGTCAAAGGCTTTCATGGCTGGTATCCATAGTATTTTGTGGGGTTTTTGGACGATGTGGCCATGTTCTAGAAGAGTTTGTTCCTGATGTTTTGCCTGCATCTGTGGCTGACATCTTTCTCTGCAGATGCCAGCCACAGATGCATGCAAAACGTCAGAAATAAACTCCTATAGAACATGGCCACAGAGCACGAAAAACCCACTAAAAAACTATCCCATTATATGTAAACCTACTTGTACTTTAGCAACTGAAAAGAAGAGTTTATTGCAAAGCGACTTGTTGCCTCTCGCCAACGGCTTCCGCAGCCTGACCCTAAAAAGAAGCAACATCGCCGAACAGAGACGTTGCAAACATTGCGGCGGTTAATTTCCTCTCTCTTCCCCTCCCTCCTTTCCTCTTTCCCGCGCCGCCTTGTACATGTTCGCTCATGTGCGGATTTTAATTCCACGCAGCCATCTCTGAAGGACATAATTGTCAATTCCAGCATTTTGATTTGAGATATTTAAATGAGGCTGGAGAGAAATTATATTCCATATTGAACGCTTCTTGAGCTTTTTGCTTCATTAACCACGTTCCAAACCGGGGGGGGGGGGGAAACCCAGCGGCAAAGGAAGCCAATACAGCAGGGCTGGCATCGAACAACATGTCCGGTCGCTAGGCCGGCATGCGCCAATGCCCTTGAGCTGCGCCGTCCCAAGACTTTTTGCCGACCGAAGGAAAACACGGCGGCTCCGACATGGAGAGGCCAGCCAGAAGCAGGAATGTGACAAAGGGACAAAGATTGATAGATTTTTTGTGGGTTTTTTGGACTATGTGGCCATGTTCTAATAGAGTTCATTCTTGATGTTTCGCCCACATCTGTGGTTGGCGTCTTCAGAGAAACGTCACCTATAAACTCTACTAGAACATGGCCACAAAAAACTATGGATGCCGGCCATGAAAGCCTTCAAGTTCATGTTGGACATCATAATAATAATAATAATAATAATAATAATAATAATAATAATAATAATAATAAAATAATAATAATAATATATTTATATCCCGTCTCTCTGTGCAGCGCAACCAGTGCAGATTGCAAGTTAAAACAATACAAACCCATATGCCAATATCCCACCCAATTAAATAATACAGAATTAAAACATACTTTAAAATGCAGCAATGGTTATAGCAGAGTTCAGGGGAGAACAAGTTCATGTTACAGTTTAACTATAGC
The DNA here is from genome assembly GCF_019175285.1 of Sceloporus undulatus. Taxonomy (NCBI): domain Eukaryota; kingdom Metazoa; phylum Chordata; class Lepidosauria; order Squamata; family Phrynosomatidae; genus Sceloporus; species Sceloporus undulatus. The sequence continues at coordinate 10,049,695 of NC_056528.1, read as the reverse complement.
ATAGTTATTCAGAAACGACTATAGCAGTGATGGCGAACCTATGGCACGCGTGCCAGAGGTGGCACTCAGAGCCCTCTCTGTGGGCACATGTGCCGTCGTCCCAGCACAGAGTTTGCCAGAGTTTGTTATTAGAAAGCCAGAGGGACATGGCACTTTGGAAAAAATAAGTGGGTTTTGGGTTGCAGTTTGGGCACTCGGCCTCCAAAAGGTTCACCATCACTGGACTATAGTATGGTTATTCCTTGCAGCACCCTTTGCAAAAATGTCTCTTGCGACAGTAAAGTCTTCTCTTTCTGCTACGCAGGGCGACCAGACACGTCCTCCTCTTCCAGGACACGTCCTACATTTCTGTCCAGGAGGAATGTCAAAACACCACCCCTTTGGAGCATGACTAAGAATTTGCATGGGTTTGCACTGATGTGAGTGTTTTGAGCTTTGGTTTGGTTACATCCAACATTTGAATGCCCTGCACTTTGTAGCGCCTTGTCCTCCTTTGCGGTTTGGACATCTGGTCATTTTGCACCGGGGGTTTGCCCTTGCCATTCCCTGAGGCTGAGAGAGTGTGACTTGCCCAAGGTTACCCTGCGTTGGACCAATCCAAGTTTCCAAACACCTTAGAGAAGGGGAGAATTCGGCAACCTCTTTCCTGTCTGCAAATCTCCCCGCTTTCCCAGGGCTTCTTGCTTTTCCGATTTTATCTGACTCGGTGCTGTTTTTATTGCCTACAGTCTCATTCCTGCAAAAGGCAGGCCTGCTGTCCCTGTAATTGCTTGTGTTTCAACACAACGCCAATGCCTTTTAAATGCTAAGAGCCCCTCTGCTGATGGGATTTCAGGCGGCCTGGGTGCCATTTCGCAACCTGAATGGTGGAAGGTTGGCTGCGCATAAACCCTCCCTGGGAGTCTTATGTTAGGCTCCCAACAACTGGTACCCTAGGAACAATTGAAACTGAAAATCCCATCGTCCCCACCCAGCATGGACCTTGACGGGACTTTCATGGTCGAGCTGGAATCCGAACCCTGGTCCCCAGAGTCATAGTTCAGTGCTAAACCACTATGCCACGCTGTACCTACTACTAATAAATAGATGAACTCTTACGTTTTTGTATATGATATTTTCTTTTACTGGGATCCAGAGGTTGCCCTTTCCATGCCCCTAAATCCTCTGCCTTCCTCCCAGGTTTGCCAAATGTCTTGAAAAATCACTGCTCTGCTCCTGCGCATGAAAAGGAAGCTTAATGCAGAGACATCACCAGGTGCACCTTGGTTTTTGTTTTCTGTCTTTGGCAGCCTAGCAGTAAGCATACTCCTTGTCTATTGTTTTCACATCGCTGCACTCTCTCTATCCACAGAGAGCCTCTGGCAAAACTATTTTGCTGGCGCATGGGGCATAAAGCAAGCGGCGTCGCATTTGTCTCGCCGGCAGGGACCAGCTTCTGTCGGCCAGAATGAATCATGCCTCCAGCGCAAAGTCTCTCCATCTTGGACTGACCGTGAAGGATGCCTTATTATGACTTGGGTGGCTCTCTTAGAGCGTCACCTTGCTCCGAAATCCATTCCCTGGCCCTCTGAGACCTCTCCATCCTAGGCTTCCGGACATTTATGGGTCGGCGGTGACATTTCCATTTTAATTTCTTAATTATTATTAGAGAGGGCGACAAGCTGGGGGAGATTTATGAGCCCGCTTTCCAACAGGCTGTTGTGGTCTATTTAAAACCTCCGAGGCCCAAAGAAAATGAAACTTGAAGGGGGGATTTTAACTCTTTTGGAGGAATGGGGGCTATGGTGCGCTGTGTAATTGTAAAGTGGAAGGTACCCCCAAGGGCCATCCATCCCAACCCCTTTCCATGCAGGAAGACACAATCCAAGTCCCCTTGACAGGTGGCCATCCAAAAACCTCCAAAGAAGGAGACCACCATTCTCTGAGAGAGCATCTTTCACTGTAAGACACCTCTTAACATCCAAGGAAGTATATCACTCCATTTGCTTGGGACTTCAGCTCCCATAATTCCCATCTGTTGTCCAAGTTGGCTGGAACCTCTAGGATCTGAAGTCCAAACCAAATGGAGGACCAAAGGTTGGGAGTCACTGGGAGCTGAAGCCCAAACCAAATGGAGGAGTAAAGGTTGGCAACTACTGATCTAGCTCTTAGACCAATGGTTCCCACCTCTGGTTCTCCGGGTGTTTTGGACATCAACTCCCAGAAGACCCCAACCCACTTGGCCAACAGTCAGAACATCTGGGAGCTGAAGTCCAAAACATCTGGAGAATCAATGTTTGGGATCCATTGGCTTTGGCAAAGTTCTGCCAGTGATGTGACATTCAAGCTTGCCTCTTTCCCATCTTAATTCACACGCACAGAGAGAGAAAGAGACATGTTTGGGAAATTGCTAACACTCTTCGTTGACTCACTGTGCCATCATCCCCAACATCTCTGTCCTTCTGAACCCAGAGGGACATTTCAGGGTTGAATGGGTCTCCAGAAACCATCAACCCATGCCCGCCTGTGGCCAACGCAAGTGAAAACAAATGCTCTTCTGCAAACCTGTCTCCGTCTGCATCCAAGCACTGATTTTAAGAACCCAAACTGCATCCGTATGAGTTTGCATTGGCTGACCGTCTGTGTTATTTCATTGCAGGGAACCTGAATCGCTGGGTAATTGCTGCATCTGAGTTTTAATTGAAATGGAACCGTTGGGTTCAAATATAGAAAGTAACCTGGGTCTTATTCTCCGTCTCTCTCTGTCTCTCGCTCGGTGGTTCTTCCTCCCTCCCTGCCTCCCGTCTTCCTTTCCTTTTAAATTAACTTTTCAAAGGAAATGGGCAGACACGATTAATTAAGTACAAAAGCACAGCTTAGCAAGAGGTATTGATGGTTTGCGGGGTTTGTTTGGCACTCTTCGAAATGAAAAAGATGCAAAAGAGCCAGGTTGAATAAGGTGATGCGTGCCTGGAAACTTCAGACTGTTCTTTCTGTAGTTGTTGTTGTCGTTGTTCGATGGTGATGATGACGACGATGACAACAATGATCACCATCATCTTCATCTTTATTTTTTTAAACTAGGTATGCCACAAATAGAGTGACCAGACCTCTGTCCAGGAGGAATTCCAAAATGTCCTCCATTTTGAGCATGACTATGAAGCATGCATTTACATTTATAGGAGCATTTTAGCTCTTCTTTGTCAGGTTCACCATTTTTCTCGAATGCCTTATGTTTTGCGATGCTTTGTCCACCTTTGCGGTTAGGATATCCAGTCAACCTGGCCCACGGACAACAGTTCTTACTAATGCCCACCTCCATCGCTAAGTGCGATACTTAATATATCTTGCCAGGAGAGAAGGCCAAACTGGACAGAGCCTTGGTGTTGGTTTCTGTCATGTCTAGGGATGCTTTATGTCACCGGGAGAGTTCTTGTGCCATGGCGCATGCCATGTTTTCATGCTGAGAAAGATTGTGGCAGGAAAAGAAAGGAAGAGGATGGGGAAGGAAGGCCCAAACTTCTGAATATTGTATATTGGCGTACACTGTAAGATCTTGGCCAACTCCATCTCTTGAATACCATCCATACCTCATGTCAAGAAAGATCGTAGCAGGAAAGGAAAGGAAGGCCCAATCTTGTGAATATTGTATATTGGTGCACATCACTGGATCTTGGCCAACTCCATCCATAGCTCATGCCAAGGAAGATTGTGGCTGGAAAGAAAGAGGAAGGAAGGCCCACTCTTGTGAATATTATATACCAGTATACACCATTAAATTTTGGCCAACTCCATCTCTTGAGTACCCACCCATACCTCTGCCAAGGAAGATTGTGGCAGGAAAGGAAGATGAAAGAAGGCCACTCTTGTGAGTATTTTATACTGGTGTACCCCAATAAATCTTGGCCAACTCCGTCTCTTGAGTACCCATCCATACCTCATGTCAAGGAAGACTGTGTCTGGAAAGGAAGGGGAAGGAAGGCCCATTCTTGTACATATCGGATCGCGATGTACCCACTTGGATCTTGGCTAATCTCTTGACCACCCGTCTGTTCCTCCGGGTCAGATCTACCTGTTGTTGATGCTGTGTGCGCCTGGATAGCAACAGTTGAGTGTTATTAACCGCCGCGCATTTAGAGCAGAATTAACATGCCCACATTAAGGCCAAACGAGCTTTTCATGATTATTGTTATTACGGTAATTAGCTATGATGAATGGCACAGAACGGGGGCAGCAAGAAAGGCTGGAGCGGCCTCCAGAACAAGATAGTGCTGACTCGGTTAAGAGCAATATACGGTAAATCATCAAGAACTGAGTTCTTGATGACGATGCAAAATTAGACCCAAATATTTGAGGAAGAGAGGGAAACATTTGCAAGAAGCAAAGGTATGACTGCATGGCTCTTTCTCCTGAATAGCTGGTCCTTGTGATGTCCAACATCTCTGACTCTTTATCAATAACTGGGTTGAGGATTGCAGAGCCCTCTAGGGCCTCATTCCCACTACTTTTAAAACCTTTTTGCAAATCGATTTGAAGCAATTTAAATGACACTGGTTCACACTTGAACCGAATTGCTAAAGCACTAGACCCATGTATCCCGCATCTTTTTGATGCTGATTTTTTTTCCCGTGGCTTTTTGGATAAATTGATTCCACACAAGTGTGAACCAGATGCAGATCGGAATCGATTTACATTTGCCCTTTGGCCGGCTGGAGCAGGTCCATTTTGAATCGATTCATTTGTCAATGTGAACCAAAAGTGGGTTATTCTATTTTATTTTGCAGCAAGAAAGTGCGATTGGGGCAAATGTAGTGCGAACCACGCTCTGATGTCAAATCAATCCATTGATACAGATTGCAATGCAATTTATTTGTAAGTAGGAATGCGACCTAGATGTTGTTATTGGACTGCCGCTTCAATGAAGGGCAAGGATGCTGGGAGTTGCAGTCCAACCACATTTGAAGGGACATGTGAGTCCAATCCTGCTTTATATACAGGCCTACCATTGTGATGTGGAAGCCTCCCAGCCAGAAGGAATGCAGTCTGATATTGCATTAACTGTCATGGCTCCATGTTAGGGAATCCTGGGATTTGCAGTTTGCTTTGGCACTAGAAAGAGAACGAGAAACAGCTCACAAAACTGCACAAGTTTAAAACAGCCAAGCATCGTTTTGATCTACTGTTAGCCGTTCCTCTGAAAGAGGCGATATATGTAAATATCCAGTCAGGGAAACACAGGAAAAGTAATGCTAATAAATATACAAACGCATTCCATTAGACTCCTTTCCAGCCAATAGATTTTGCAGAGGAGCTGTGAATTTCTCCCAGCACCTTCCCTTCAATGGCATTCAAAGGATGTACATATTAGCATCTTATTGCAATATATATATATATATATATATATATATATATATATGACTTCAAATTTCTTTCTTTCCAGCCTTTTCAGTGGCGGAAATCACTCAAACTGGGAAAGGAAGGGTTTTCCTTGGCAGAGAGGAGTAAAATGGTTCTAGACTCTCGGGACAGCTCCAGGCATGGCATTTTAAGCGCCGGTTTGCCATCTTGCATTCTTAAATGCACATCGTTTTAATGCCCACTCGCTGGGTTTAACGCGAATGCAAATTCAACGTATTCTGACTCCTCAAAGCATCTCGTTTCCATATTTTTGAAGTGGTTCGGTATCTTGACCTTGGCCTAGCAAGTAAATGCGTAAGAGGAGGCTGCTAGAAATGCCACTCTTATGTTTTTGTTCAGCAAATGATTCTCACGCTTTCTGCAAACTCCTTGAGAAACCGTTTCCTTATTCTTTTGCTGTTTGTTCCACATACTGAGCTGTGGCAGTCGAAGTGGTATCAAAGTGTGTTAATTCTGCAGTGTGGAAAGGCAACGGTGTGCTGAACCCATGCCTTATTTTAGAATTTCATTTCAGAATGAAATTAATTTCTGGGGCATTAAACAGCATCTTGGATTTTTGCGGAATTACGCTTGATCATAACAAAGGTACGTTATCTTCTATCCATTGATTTCGGACATTGACTTTGTTTTGTTTGAATGAGAAGTTCACCTTTGTCAAGACATACAATATATTTTGCGAACCTTTGAACCGCAACAGTAACTATTTCCTTGCTAAAAGTAACTTGCTGGGCTGCAAATTGGCCACGCCTGTTAAAAACCCTCCCGGCGACTCGCCCGGACCAGACCTCGCCGCAGGGACCGCGTTTGCCGTGGCACGCTAGACAGCCGACTCTGTGGGAAGCGAAACCACAAATGCCATGGACGGGAAGCAAAAAAGTGGTGTGTTAACATTCAGGAGAGACGCCACAAAGGCACATTGTCAAGCATGCCGCCGACCTGGCAGATGCACACGGCCTCAGCTGAAGCAATTACAGCTCCAAAACCATTTCAGATCCCCAAAAATGTATTGTCTGAGCAGATTTCGCTTCCATTAGAGCCGGCTTGACAGCAAAGGCGCTTGGCAGTGTGTGCTATTGCTTCATTGCTTTTGGGGCGGGAGGTGAGCAGCCAACGAGGCTGAACTCCGTCACGTTTTCCTGGGGGCTAAAGCAACAAATCTAATGGGTTACAGTGGGCTAAACCCCACCTCTGATTCCTACTGAATCAATGGGATTTGCCTATGTGTTGATGGACCATTCAGCAATTTGTTTCAATGGGTATCTTCTAGTTGGGACTAGCCTGCAAAATTCCTGCCAGGGTTGGCTGTTGGGGTCCACACTTCACTGGGGTGCAGAACCGACTATGCATCCTTAGGCTGTGTCTACATGGTAGAAATGATGCAGTTTGACACCACTTTAAGGTGGTGCTGAGAGGAGGGCCTCCTGAAATAGTTTGGTACCTAAACAAGTCATATAAAGCCACAAAACAAGAACCATCTAGTTCAGGGATTCCCAAAGTTTTGTCCTCCAGGTCTTTTGGACTTCAACTCCCAGAAGCCCCAATCACTGTGGTCAAAAGCTAAGAATGCTGGGAATTAAAGTTCAAAACACCTGGAGGACCAAAGTTTGGGAAGCGCTGATCGAGTCCAAGCTCTTGCCATGCAGGAATACCCAACTAAAACACTCCTGAAAGAAGCCCACCCAACTACTCCATTACCTCCCAAGGCAATCTATTCCACTGTGGAACATCCCTTGCCAAGTTTTTCCTAAGGTTTACATAGGATCTCTTTTCTTGCATTTGGAGCCCTCTGGTTTACAATTGGTCTCTGGAGTTGCAGGAAACAAGCTGGCTCCATCTTCTCCATGACATCCCTGCAGATATTTAAAGATGGCTGCATTGTGTCAGAGTCTCACGCTTTGCTTCTCCAAGCTAAATGCACCCACAGCTCCATAAGGTGCTCCTCATAAAGCTTGGTTTCCAGACCTTTGGGAGGTACAGTCCTTAGTCATTTTTTGCAAAATGGCATTGGTGCCAGAAAAGTTGGGATCCTCCTATCAGTCCTAGTTAGGGAGCCGAATCCTAGTATATATTGCAAAATGGCATTGGTGCCGGAAATGTTGGGATCCTATTATGAGATCTACGTATTTAGGAAGGACTCAGAGGGGTTCTGAGAATAGGGAGGATTTTTCAAGACAGATTTTCATGGAGATACGAGAGTCCATCTCCAGGTCAGTGTCATGTATCACTACAGACCCATTGTAGAAGCATTCTCTTCGACCTACAAAACTGGAAGAGCGCATTGAAGTCTGCTTCGACCCCGAAAGGAGTATAACATGGGGCGAGTTGTTCCTTTCTCTGTGGGAACAAACTGATTTCTCCTTTGAATGCAGTCCTCCGTCGGGTGCCTTTTTCAGGACTCACCTGGAGCCCTCTTAGAAACGAAATGTCAGTTTCCAAAAAGGAACATTGTTAATGAATCCGTTCGCTGCAAAGTCAGGAGGCCACCTGTAACAGGCACAGGGAGAAAACATGTTGATATGGAATTGCACATCGTCTCTCCTCCTCCCCGCCTTTGCTTAAAAGAAAACCAGCAACCAAATTGAATTTTTTACACAGCGAGAGAAAAGGGGCTTGACCCAGAACTGTCTTCAGATATTTGTGGGAGGTTTTTAAAGAGTTTACTGCCGTGATTTTGGAAAACGAATTCAAAAAAGCCTGCAATATTTATAGTCTCAAAATGACACCGCGAAGCCTCTTTGTTTTATTTATCTATTTATTTGGTTCAAATGTCCTGTCTGAACACCGGAGAGGAAAGCGCCGGCTAAATGAATGCCTCGGCGGTGATGGGTTTACGGCGTGATCAAATGGAAGGCTGGAAAAAAGGGGGGAGCGAGATAATTAAAGAAAGAAAGAAAGAGACAGGCTTGTTAGGGGGAAGCATTGTTAATGTTGTGCGCACACACACACACACAAAGCAAGGAAAAGGAAACCATTAGTAAGGTCTTCTTCAGGGTCCCTATGATGCATCATCTAACAGTGGAAATTTCAGAGATGGTGGCAGGTGTCCAGTTGCTATCTTATGCATGTGGAAGTTCACCTATGGAAGTGGCTGGGCACTTTTGTTTTATCCAGGATATTTGCACTTGATTTGGAGGTGTCCAAAGCAAAGTGGCGCATGCATGTGCAAAGGTACGGATTGCATTATGAAAAGATACAGATTGCATTGCTCACAGATACAGGTTGCATAGTACAAAGATACGGATTATCTTGTGCAAAGATATGAACTGCATTGCACAAAGATACAGATTGCATTGTGCTAAGATACAGATTGTGCATCGTCGCAATTCACTAACAAGGCAGAGTTGTGAAACTGCCCCAAACTCTTTGCCGGCAAAGTTACACTCCCCAAATCCTATTCCAACATTCAGGCTGCATCCGCACTATGGAAATAATCCAGTTTGACACCACTTTAATTGCCATGGCTCAATGACATGCAATTCTGGGAACCATAGTTTGTTGCGGCCCCAGAGTTTTCTGTTAAGCATGATTTGTTACCCTGCGAGCATTTTAATGAACATCAACCCCAATTTCTTTTCCCAGTTGTGAGGTTTCACTTGCTGGCGCCCGTAATGAGAAGTGGAAGATGGGAGGTGAATGGGAAAGATGGGATTTCCCACTAATCCTCCTTAGCTTAGAAAGCAACCTTTCAGCTTTATCTAATTTCTTAAATTGATCTCAATTGAATTGAGTTAAGCTTCAAAATGAAATAAACATTGGTTTGAAATGAATGATTAAAATGCTCAGAGAGGTCCGTCCATCCGAGGGAGCGGCACACTCCCCGATACGAACGGATCGCATCGGAACATGGAAATGCAAACAAATAAGCCGAAATTCCCCATCGAGAAAATCTGAGAAGGGGATGATGGGTCTTGATTATTGTGGACCTTGAGGAAAGTCTTTTGAATTGTACTCCAGATTAGATGGCTGATTTATGATTTGTTTATTTTATTTACGGTATTTACACCCCGCCCTTCAACCCTAAAGGCTTTCAGAGCAGCTTACTATTATTATTATTATTATTATTATTATTATTATTATTAGAGACAGTTCACTGCTTACAATCTAAAAAGACATGATCACAAAAGGAGAAGAGAATGATATCTTGGAAAGAAGAGAGGGAAAAATACATCAAGGTCAGAAGAGCCTGAATTTCATTGTCGGACCCACTTTCAGTCAATGGGATTTCTAAAAGAACTGGCTTGATGAAGTATCCATTGAACGCGGGATGGAAAATGGGTCAGACTGAAAGAATTGGACCAAAACAGTTGCTTTCTTGAGTGATACTTACATAAATCATGTATTGGAAAGTGAACCCTATTTTCAGGTGAGGAAATATGGAGAGATGAGGACATCCAGCCATGAGTCTGTATCGTTTTAGGGTTGCCCAAATGCAACCTGGTGTAGTTACGCCAAATCCTACCTATGTTCAGTGTATTTAAACTTACCCAGCATAATTATTGGAAACTCCATGGTCAATCCCAACTAGAGTAGACCCAGTGACTGAATGGTGGGTCAATCCATAGGCAAAACCCTTAGATTCAAGGGATTTACTCCAGTTTGGACCAACCAACCAGATCTGGGCCTTATGTGCTCCAACTAGAGTAGACCCATTGAATCAAAAGGGAGCTTAGTAAAGCCAATGCTTGTGCAACTCCTTTTGATTTGCCGCTAGTTTGGAGTACTCCGGTTGGAATTAAAAAGTGGGTTTAGTCTTGGACTGTTAACGCTACGTTCTTTATTTGATTGTTATTGTTTTAATTAGTGTTAACCATCCTGGAAACTATTCAGATGATGAGTGGCTTTATTTTTACTTTAGTCAAATAAACACATAAAGGAATCTGTTTAGTGATCAGTTACCACAACAATTGGGAATGCAAGAGTTTTAGCGACCGACGCTGCACTTCTCTAAGGGGCGTCCTTTTTTTTTAATTGAGCTTTTAATTGTTCTAAATTGGGCTTTTTGGATTTAACTCTCCTTTGGTCGTTGATCTTGTTTGTTCTTTCGGTCGCACTTCATTTCATGCAGTTCTGAACCTGTCTTGAATCCCACACTTGGAAGAAAGACAGGATGTAAATCAAAGAGAAATTTAAAATGACAGCCATGGTCCCCCAATAAATTTGAGGTCACCCCATCCCTGATAAAACCTGGATCATCGCAGTTACGACAGCCCCATTTTGCAAGCTATTTGCATGCAGACGGAGGCAAATGGACCTCCGTCTTTGTTTGTAAAGGAGATCCTATGATTCCATGGGAGCCTCGCATTGATAATGCCTCGTTCCACAAAATGCAAAAGTGTCAAATATCTGCACCGGAGACCCGAGTATCATTTCATAATTGATACCGCTGCCAAGAGCAATGCCAATAACTTCTCTGGTTGACAAATGGCTAACATAAACCGAACCAATTGCCTCCTAAGAGAAAATGTAATTAAAGAAGTTTTACCATTTCGGAGCTGGTTTATTGCATATGTGGGAGGAGGGTTAAAAATGAAGAAGGAAGAAAGGAAAGAGGCTTAACTCGGAAGCAAAGAGAGCGTCAAAACTTCTCTAGCCGACCTGGGAATGCTGCAAAACCTATTTATCTATTTAAATTATATCTCGCCTTTTCTGTCGCCCGGCACAAGATCCAAAGCAGCTTAAAAATGCCGCAGTTCACCCACCCCTGATTTAATTGACATCTTTATCTCTTTTCTCACTTTTCTATCTCTATCTTACTTTTTTTTAAAGTGATGTTTTCCACATGTTTTTGGGATAAAAAGATTCCGCACGAGTGCGAACCGGACGCGGATCGGAATTGATTTAAATTTGCCCTCCAGAGGACTGGTGTGGGTCCGTTTTGAACCGATTCATTCATGAATATGAACCGCAAGTGGGTTGTTTCAGAGGGGGAAAATGAGATTGGGGCGAATGTAGCAGGAACCACTCTCTGCTGTCAAATCGCTACATCGATTCGGATTGCAAACCGCTTTTTTTTTAAGTGGGAATGAGGCCACGGCTTGGATGTAATTGGATTGGCTATATGATCAACGCGACTATCTCTAGATGCACCCCCAAATCTGTTTCCCTCTCTTGCGCTGTGTCCCACAAATGCCAATGATGCCAGACAAATCTAATCTCTTTCTTTGATAAAATGACCAGCTTGGTAGATGAAGGGAATGCTGTGGATATAGTATATCTTGGTCTTTGACAAGGTTTCCCATGACATTCTTGCAAACAATCTTGTAAAATGTGGACTAGACAAGGCAATGGTTACATGGATTTGTAATTGGTTGACTGACCGAAGCCAAAGGATGGTCAGCCATGGCTCCTTTTCATCCTGGAGAGAAGTGACCAGTGGGGTGTCCAGTGGGGCTCTGTCCTGGGCCCAGGGCTATTCAACATCATTATCAATGACTTGGAGGACAAAATTGGGGGCAGACTCATCAAATTTGCAGATGACACCAAATTAGGAGGAATAGCTAATACTCCAGAGGACAGGACCAAGATTCAAAATGACCTGAATAGACTAGAAAGCTGGGCCAAAGCTAACAAAATGAAATTCAACACAGAGAAATGTAAGGTACTGCAATTAGGGCAGAAAAATGAAATGCACAGATATAGGATTATGGGGGACACCTGGCTGAACAAGAGACTTCTACGTGTGAAAGGGACCACAAGTTGAAGTAGACCACAAATTGAACATGAGTCAACAGTGCAATGTAGCAGCTAAAAAGGCCAATGCGATTTTAGGCTGCATCAATAGAAGTATAGTGTCTAGATCAAGAGAAGTAATAATGCCACTCTATTCCTCTTTGGTCAGGCCCCACCTGGAATATTGTGTCCAGTTCTGGGCACCACAATTTAAAAAGGATGTGGAAAAACTGGAGCATGTCCAAAGGAGAGTGACTAAAATGGTGACGGATCTGGAAACCATGTCCTATGAGGAACGACTTAGGGATCTGGGGATGTTCAGCCTGGAGAAAAGAAGGTTAAGAGGAGATATGAGAGCCCTATTTAAATATTTGAAGGGATGTCATATTGAGGAGGGAGCAATATGCTGCTCCAGAGAATAGGATCCAATGGAGCAATGGAGGCGAACTCCAGGAAAAGAGATTCCACCTCAACATTAGGAAGAACTTCCTGACAGTAAGAGCTGTTTGACAGTGGAAAACATTTCTTCCTCGGAGTGTAGTGGAGTCTCCTTCCCTGGAGGTCTTCAAACAGAGGCTGGGTGGCCATCTGTCGGGTATGCTTTGATTTGGATTTCCTGCATGGCAGAATGGGGTTGGACTGGATGGCCCTTGCGGTCTTTTCCAACTCTATTATTCTATGATTCTATGACCAGGGAAAGGGAAGGAAAGACAGGCCATTTGCTTGGAAGGACTTGCTTTTTCCGTTTGGTTGAGACAGAAGAGTAAGACGTTGAGCCGGGCGGCTCTCATCTAAATAGCTAAGTGTCCTTCAGTCTAAAGAGACTCCTCCGTCGCTCCATCCTTCTCCTTTGAGTACCAGAGGCACTTATAAATCCACCACCATCCATCCTCCTCTGCAGAAGAGAAAAGGCGCATCCTCATCCCCCCACCTGGCATGGCGCATGGCATTGCAAAGCGCCCAAATCTTGGGTGATTAAAATGAAAGGGCTGGATGTCTTTATTTTTGTTTTATTTCATTTGTATTCCCTTTTCATGCCAGGAGGAGATCAAGAGGCCTTCCCAGCTCTTCTCCTGACATCTCAGCAAAGAAGGAGGAGGAGGAGGAGGAGGAGGAGGAAAGAGGACGATGGGGAGGAAGGAGCCCGCACTGTTTCTATGGCAACCGATGTGCAGAGGAGGGCATGCAAAGAACAGAAGTTTGGGTACACAACACACACACTCGCATAGACACACTTACCAAATGTGCCGGCTTAGTTCGGATGCTTCCTCCCCATGGGTCTGGAAAATATGCTGAAATCTCCTGTTTTCAGAGGCGTTTAAAGAGCTTCCTGGGAGTCCCAAAGCTTGCTCTTTAACAAGTCGGACGTCCGAACTGGGAAGCAAAATGGACAGTGGAGAAGAAAGATGAATGGTGCCACTCAAAATTATGCATGCAATTTTCCCATCAATATCAGAGGAAGCAATAGGTAATTTTCACAAGTGTCTTTCCAGCAGCAAGACAGTCTGCAAAAACAGCACCGTTTTCAAAGCCTATTTGCAATTCGGGGCTTATTCTGCACACAGTTCGGATGCGGTTGTTATGTACAGAACATGAAATATTATTTTCTGGACAGAAAATGCCGCTTCTTCTGCAAAACAACCATATGCAAATTTTGCACGGAAAAAGTCGTGAAGATCCTCATCAGGCGGAGCAAATCTGAAGGTGCATAGGAAGAGAAACAGACCAGGACTCTGGGTGACAAGGGTTCGAATCCTTGGTCGGTTGTGGAAAGGCCATGATGGATCCATCTTAGCGCCAGCATGAGTTGGAAATGACTTGAAAGTACATAACAGCAAGAGCAACATTACTAAGAAAGCACCCAGTGACAACTATACCTTGAGATCGACTCTGTTTTCCTGGCAGGATTTGTTCAGAGTGGGTTTGCCATGGATTTCCTTTGAGGCTGAGAAAATGTGAGTTGCCCATTGCACAAGGCTGACCAGTGGGTTTCCATGTCCAAACAGCAATTCAAACCCTGGTCTTGTAGTCCTAACCCAACACACAATCCACGACACCACACTGGCTCTGCAAATAGTAGTACGAAACCATCAAAAGCACATTTCTGGGGGAAAAGCACAATGTTCCAGTTTCTCTCTCTGTTATCTCCAGTCAATGATGTGAGATGGGAAAGCATTTCAGCTTAAATTTTGACTTAAGGTGTTATAACATAAAATACCCAGTGGCACAGAACTGAGCTGTGGTCTCTTACCTTTGCTTTTTAAGGTCTTTCAGTTTGGAAAGGAGATCCATAATCGAGGGGAGACGTGAACTGCAAGTCCCATTGGCTACTGTCCGGATTCAGCTCTGATCCCTTCGCAACTCCCCAGGTCCCTCGGTGCCATCTGCTGTGCCCCTGCGTTGTACGCTGAGACCAAATTTCCATGTTCAAAGCCACTGGCAGAGAAAGTGCTTTGACTTCAAATGACTTACATTAGCTTAATTCAAAGCCAAGCTTGGCCTGGTTTCTTTATTGTTGCAATAAACAAAAGGCCTCTTGTCGAGCGTTGTGTGGCTTTGCGCGGAAAGATTTGGCTGAAGCAATTATTCGGCAATGGACCAAGAGGGAAGAAGACGGGAGACCATTTTTTCGTCCTGCAGATCGTGCAGCATTAAAAGATGTTGGAGGAGCATGGCTCACAAAGGCACAGATTCAAAGAAACGGCAAAGGTTACAGCCCTAATAATGCATGCAGCAATGGAGACCATAGAGGCGTGATGCAATGAGTCATTTTCTTTTTGCTCAACCCAATTTGGCTTCTGGTTGATCGGTTGCCTGCCTTTAATTACAAGAAAAGAGGGTCTACTGGGAAGAATTTCTCAATGGGAATGGACATTCAATAGCGGAACAGATGCCCTAGGAAGATGGTGGACTTTCCATCAATGGTGGTCCTCAAACTTGTCTCTTGTATCATTGATCCTCAAGTTTAATGTGGGATTTGAGGGTCAATGATTCCCAAACTTTGGTCTTCAAGGTGTTTTGGACTTCAACTCCCAGGTGCCCCAGACAGCTTGGCCAACAGGACTTCTGGGAGCTGATGTCCAAAACATCTGTAGGACCAAAGTTTGGGAACCACTGCCTTAGGTCATTCATGGGTACCTTGACCTAGCTAGGACTGCAATGCCCTATCTCGGCCAGCATCTCAAGATCGTGATGCTCCTCCGTGGAAGACTGTTCTGCTCATCTGCTCACCAAATCCCAGCCCTGAATGTTCTGTTCTGCGACTCCGGATCCAGAGCTCTAGAGACAGATCTCTCTGAGTGCTTTCCAAAGTGGAGTTAATGGAGAGTTTGCAGATGGAAGCAGAAGACGAAAAGCTTCATTGGGAACACATGGAGCATTTTGCATATTTTAACCAGGGGGAATAAAAATCCCTCTAGCAACTGTGCAAATCTATCTTTCTTTCTTTCTTTCTTTCTTTCTTTCTTCCTTCCTTCCTTCCTTCCTTCCTTCCTTCCTTCCTTTTTCACCCTCCCTCCTTTATCCCTTCCTTCCTTCTTCCTTCCTTCCTTCCTCCCTTCATTCCTGCCTCCCTTCCTCCCATCCTTCTTTCCTTCCCTCCATCCCCATCTTCCTTCCCACTTTCTCCCCCCCCCCCCCCCTCCTTCTTCTTCTTCTCTCTCTCTCTCTCTCTCTCTCTCACACACACACACACACACACAAACCTGATTTCTCTGTCTGTAAATTGGCATAGTGCGCTCATATTACATTGTCTTCTCATTTTCCCAATCCCTGGAGTTCCTCGTTTTCTAATGGTTATGATTAAAACTGTCAAGTGCTATCTGCGTAAACGGCAGAACAGGGAGTAAGCGTCTCCCTTCCTTTCCCGCTCAGAGAGGATTCAGGATGGGACTGCAAAGCAACTGAAAGCATAGAGTTAGAGCCTGGAGAAGAGAAGGTTAAGAGGTGATACGATACCCTTCTTTAAATATTGGAAGGGAGGTCATGACGTGGACGGAGCGAGCTTGTTTTCTGCTGCTCCAGAGAAATGGCAAAATCAGTTAGGAAAGCCTGCCACCTAGTGACAGGAGATGTTATTGCAGAGATACTTAATTAGCTTAACTTAACTAATCTCTAAAAAAATAAAATATACATCCTTATGGTCCTCTTAGTATCCATGTTAAGTTTCAGGCATCTGGGTTTCATGCTTTTAGAGTTGCTCCGTATTACGGCTGCTGCTAGAGATACTAAGTCGGGAAGCTGCAAGTGGCCGCATTCCTCCAAGGAGCCGTCGCTCAGTGGCAGCTCCTCATTTGTTCCTGTATAATGTGCAAAACAGATTGTGTGTTCAGCCAGTCTTCTTAAGCCACCACAGATTGTGGTTGTCATAGCATCCACAGGCTGCGAACTCCACAGATGGCAGCGGGAGAGAAATGCTTCATGTTCCTCATCTTACCCTGGTTGCCTATCAATTCCCACCCTGAGGGCATTTCCCTTTTTTGTTTTTAATTTCCACTGAGAATGTGTTTTTTCCTTTTTCCCCCTTCCTCCCCCTGTCTCTGCTATTTGTGATGGCTTTTCTTTCTAATCATCTTTCATGCACATCCTTGGTGGTCTTTTCTCCAAACCAGTCATTTTGCTAGATGTGGATGAGAGCAGAATAAGGATGGCTGCAAAGTCTCCCTTGTCCCTCTCTGAATCAGTCGGGAGGAGTTATGGGTAGCCCTTCGGTTGGAAGGCCACTGACCACTTTCTCCACTGACCAGACTTTTCTCATTTCTCAAGCATGGTTCGTTCTGGTGGCAACCATGGATCAACAATGGAATAGACTGCCTTAGACACCCACTTTCACTTTAAAGTGATTTCCGATTCGGCTTTGTTCCATGTTGATAATCGATTCCAAAAGTCCCTTGCTCCCACTATGAAACCGGATCTTTTCCTAACCCCTGTGTAATCGCTTCTTTTTTGGCACGATTGTCATCCCCACTAGTAGTGTTGCTTCAAAACCCCATGTCAATTACAGTGACGTAGAGCATAGAGCATAGAAACCAAATGCATCTGAGGAAGTAGACTGAAGTCTACAAAAGCTTATGCTGCCAACCTCTTTCTTTCAGTGAGTCTCAAAGGTGCTACAAGATCTTTCTATGTACTGACTCTACAGACTAACACAGCTATATCTTTGAACTCATTAGAAACTGGGTGACTCTCCTTCACTAGAGTAACAGACCCATAGTGATGGAAGGGAGGGACGTTATGGTATAGTGGTTTGATTGTTGGACTATGACCCTAGAGATTTAGGATTTGATCCCCCACTTGTCCATGGAAATCCATTGGGTGACTTTGGGGCACACTCTCAGTCCCAGAAAACCCCGTGATAGGTTTGCCTTAGGGTCACCATAAACCAGAAACAACTTGGAGGCCCACAACAAGAAACAACAATGTGTTGGAAGAGAACCCATGGACCATGAATCCAGCTCCTTTCACAATACAGAATTATTGAAGCTAGCCATTCCCACCAACCTCTCCAAGAGCACTTCTGGATGAATGGAAGAAGATGGAGACTTAGTGGTGGAAGAGACTGCTGGTTAGAAAGGGTCTGTAAGGTGGGCCAAAAGGCCTGTGTTTCCCCCAAACTGGCATCATCCTGCCCAGATTATGCAAACCATTAGCCCTAGGCTGGAATTGTCCAGTCCAGATGCCGATCCATTGGTCTCAGGCCAATCCTGGCACAAAGGGGCCTTAATCTGGCCCAAAATGACCACCTTGGCCCATGGTATCCTGCCTGTCTGCTGAGAAGATTTCTGCATTTCTGAAAAATCCCTATCCAAAATGACCTGAAACCTTTCCGTCACTTAGCACCTCAAGAGCCTCCTCTGTGACAGCTGAGATGCTTCTTTCCCCAGCCTTCGCAAAGCGAGCCGGAACTCCGAAGTAGATGTGAAACATTGCCTTATGTAATGGCGTTAAGATATTTGATCTCTCTTCCCTCCTTCCCTCTCACTCTCTCTCTGTGCTTCATTACCCTTGCAAAGTCTCTAATTCCTGACATGTGCACCAGGGAAATAAAGAGGATTGCGAGCCCTTGCAATCAATCCCAAGCTATCACAATATAAATCCCAGGAGGGTTTGCAAAAAAAAAAAGTGGAACTTCTCAAGGGGTTTGGATCCTTGGAGAATAACATCTGGAAGGAATGCAATTGGAGAAAGGAGGCAATCTTTCACTGACCTCTGACATCTCTGAACATGTGATGCAAAGGAGTGGGGAGGATACTAAAGCAAGGATGTTTGATGCGGGGAAAGAATGGGGCAATGTGGGGGAGAGAGACTTTATCATGAAGGCCTAATACTCCATAATCTGACTAGCCCAGGTTTCCCGCGTAGAGCTGCTACTAACCTCTCTTCGTGCTGCAAACTCCTTCGCAGCTCATGAAAGATTCAAGAGCGACAGCAAAGTTCTTAAAACTCTTGAGCAAAAAGCGTGTCTTAAAAGTATTTTCATTTTTAAAAGAAGAAGAAGAAGGGAGGGAGAAAAGCCACCCAAATTTACAAACCCACTTTGGAAAATCCTAAATTATGTAGCGCTTTAGAAGATTAAAATGACTACAAGAGACCAAAGAGTGTTCATACAACACACACACACACATGTGCATCCCTCTGTTCCTGTTTCATGCATCTGTAGAGCAAAGCAACCTTGCATTCAGTGCCTTAGGAAGAGAGCATGGAAATGCCATAGTTTGGGACTATGGCTCCCTTTTGTCCAAAATGGCACCTCAGTACAAACAAGAAAATATCAGAGAGGATATGATGTTCCAAGATGAAATGTTGGCCACTGGTGGCTTTAGTTTCTAGTCAAGGTTGCAGACTTATGGTTCTGGAAGCAGCTATGGTTGCAGAACTGGAAGCAATTCAGGGTGCAAATGGATAGACTCCATCATGGAGGCCATGGACCTGAGCCTGCAGAATGGTTGAAGTCTTGGAGGTGTCTCATTAAACTCTCACCATGAGTCAAAGTCAACTTGAAGGCAGTTCAGAAGAACAACTCCAAGGTGCATGGAGTCCTCTCTCCAAAACAGGTTTGGCACCTTGGATAGGTGCTTTAGACCAGATTCGACACTGCGGAGAACTCCTGACCCTACGGCATACGAACTGGTGAGACTTTTCAGAGCAAGACATCATCATCATCATCTGCCTTCTCCATCGCTCCTGAGCCTTCTCTGATGCCCGCTTCAATGGAGGGATCAGTAGAAACTGGGAACAGTGGGAGGGAAAGCTTGGAAGGAAGGCTCCCTGCTGCCAGGAAAAGCTGTTCGCTCAACTCTCCTTGCCACCCTGAGCTCTCTCTCTGTGTTCTTGGATGGGTTTCAATGGTGCGCCATGCCAGCCAGCCCGGCCTCTTCTAATAAGTAATTAGGACATAATTAACACTTGTAACTTACAATGGGACACATCTGGCCCCGGTGACTTACTAAGAACCTCGCGTTTGGAAGGAACAGGGTTTCTCAGGGAGGGAGCACAAACACACATTTTTTGACACAGTTCTAGAAAGAGGCATTTCTGCGCTGGGATTTGGCCGCACAAGGCTGGCAGACGCACGGAGCCTGAATCCTACGGATGGACTAAAGTGGTATAACTTTCTCAGTGTAGACTGAAGGAGCAGGAGGAGAAAGTCTTGGAGAAATAGGTTGCTCAAACCCAGCCGGTTCTCCTGGCTTTGCTTTGCCATCTCCGGGTAACATTTAAGAAATTGTGAACACTGGCGGGGTGCGAGATATATGACCAATATATCTTGCGCTCTGTCAGGATTAAGGATGAGGAGAAGAAGAGATGCAGAAAGTGGGTCTCAGGATGCATACTTATGTCGCCTGGCAAATAAATGGGATGTAAAGCCATTTTTCAACCAAGAACTAAACGGAGAGTAAGACTTTTTCTCAACCAAGAAGCAAATGCCGCAATGAGGATGAGGATGACAATGATTTTATATTTAGATGATAGATGATCATTTTATCATTTTATTTAGATGATAAACAATATAAATGGAGGCCATGGGCTGCACACAGCTTGGGACTCCTAATATGGCTTCTGAAGCCCCCCAAATAACCACCTCCAGACCCTACAAAAATGATTTGGTGGTCAGAGGTCTGAAAACCACCAAACCCTGGGATGGGCATCTTTGGCTGCTGGGGATGCGACATTTTAAATGGTTTGGCAAGTGTCCCGGGGAAAGGAGCTTTCAGAGTGTTGTGTATCATTTATGTGTGGTTTTCTTTTTGATGGCCGTGGATTTAATTGCTTTTAATTCTATGGCCTGTTTAATCGTAATTTTAAAAAATGTAGCTTTTGCATGCGGAATTGTCTTAGCTGTATCTAATTCAACTCTGGTAAGCTGTCTTGAACCCCAGGCTAGAAAAGGACCAGTAGACTCAAATGAACACACAATTTCTATGAACACACAATTTTTCCATCACCGCCACCACTGTTTAACCTTTGGATCCAGTATCTGTTCACAGCCTGTTTTATGTGCTACTTAACATCGAAATCTGCCCATTGAGAACACTCATAGCGTCTCCAAGAAGGCACTTCCCAATCCTTTGGGTTTCTTTGCAAACCTCTTATGCCGGGCACCAGACAATGCATTGCCAGTTTAGGAGAACACTTCTCACAGCCTTCCTTAAAAACTCCACTTCTCTCTTCTGAAGGAGTCTTTCAACTCAGTTATCAATGGGCAATATTGCTGGGATGGAGTGAGAACAAAGCAAAATGACTTAATTAAAAGGGGGTAACGTTTGTAAAAGTTCTCCTTTAAGGAGGAGAGAGGAGCCAAGTCAGTTGGCAAAAGAAATATGGCTCTTGCAGCCACTCAGTTATCCCAGCCATACAACAGATGCATTGCCAGATGTTGCAGATGTTGCACCCTCCTGTCCAGGCTACAAACCTGATGCCAATAGCAGAAAGACTCTCCAAGCCAGAATTAGCTGCCATTTTGCTCAGATGAGCCTTTCCTTAAGAGACTGACATCCTGCATTCATTATGCATTAGACACTATCAGGGATCTGGTTAGTTTCCTAGTTGTTTTTGTGTGCCTTCTTCAAGTCATCTCCAAATTGAGCCTATCATAGGGTTGTGTTGTTTGTGAACTTCTTTGGCTGAGTTGGGACTTGGACCCTGGTCTCCCAGGCTCCTACGCCCAACACTCAAACCACTAGACCCCGCTGCTCTCTTGGGTTCATCTTTAGCAACTGAAGAAGGTGGGAGCGGAAACGTTTTCCAATCCTGTTTGTTAATCGCTTCCGTACAGGTTGGGTCCCCCTTCTCCGAAATGTTCGGAACAAGAAGTGGTTTGGGTTTTGGGATTTTTTATTTATTTATTTGGATTTGGGGATATTTGCATATACCTAATGAGATATTTTGGGGATGGCTCCCAAGGCTAAACATGCCATTCATTGATGTTTTGTATACACCTTCTATGCATAGCATGAAGGTTAATTTCATGCACAATATTTTAAGTAACGTTGCGCATGAGGCAAAGTTTATGTCCACTAAACTGTCGGAAAGCAGAGGGGTCCCTATCTCAGCCACTCAACTGGTCAGTTATGGGTCCCGTCACCCCCAATTTCTCCCCGTCGCCTCTCCCTTCCCTCCCTGTTAGTCTTGCCAGGTCTCTGAAGTCTGACTCTTGTCTCGGGGGCAAGTTGTCTGACTTTAGACAATTACTCTTGCAAAGCGATTTCTGTATAAATTATTAAAAGGCCACGCTGACATCCCCGTTGGATGACTCCTCAAGGCCTCGCGTAACCTTATTAAACATTCCTGTTTGCGCAAAAGGTTACCTGGATCCAATCTCGCCGCTTTCCTTGGCCTCCTTGCTCTCCGGTGCGGAATGGCTAAGTGAGGAACCAAAGCAAAGCACAAAGCCCCCCACTGCGCTAATATACTTAATGCATGCAATCCTGTTAAGCCAAGCACAGCGTTACCTATTCCCCATTGTTCAAAGGCCTCAAAACCCATAGAAAATCCAGAAAGAGGGCAGTCCCTTTTTAAAATTAAAAATAAACCTCCGTCTTGTAATATTTGCAAAACCTTTGACTGGAATGTTACTGGTAGCTTATACATGGGAAAGTTCCCATACGGAAGGACATTTTGGTCTGATGCCTAATGCCTACATTCAGGTCAAGACTGAGGAAGTGGAGTTGGGCATGTAGTGTCACTGAACATGGCTGCGCATTGTGTATGAATATGTATGTATACTGAATGATAGCTTCCTAGATTGGGAAGGACCCCCCCCCACCAGGACATGGAGTCCAATTCCAGCTCCAGCTCATATGAGTCCCAGTCCTGGAAAAAGAGCGGGATGCAAATAAATATAATATAATATATATAATATATATAATATATATGTTTTGTGCTCCATACCTCTTATCATCCTTGTTGCCCTTCTCTGAACTGGCTTCAACTTGACCATTGTCTGTTGTTGTTGTGTGCCTTCAAGTCATTCTTGGTTTATAGCGACTTTTAAGGTGAAGCTATCACTGGGTTTTCTCGGCAAGATTTGTTCAGAGGGAGTTTGCCATTGCCTTCTACTAGGCTCTGAAATCATAGAAAATCAAGGACCATCAACCCCAACCCCCTTGTCACCCATTGGGTTTCATGGAATCGATCTCTGGTCTCCAGAGTTGTAGTCCAACACTTAAACCGCTACGCCACATTAATCCATATCTTTCTTAAAACCAGGTGCCCAGAACTGAATGCAATGCTCTGGATGAGGCCTGAGCAGTATGGAGATAGTGGGACTATTACTTCCCTTGACTTGGGGACTATGGCACTATATAGTCATGACTGTGGCACGCTATTGAAAATGTCCCCAAGTCCATCCCAAGTGCCCACATTGCGCAAAGGAGGTCTGTTCATCTTCTAGTTGGGGCGCAAAGAGGAGGATGTTTTCAGATCCCTTTCACCAGAGAAAGAAGACGCATCATTCAGAAGCAGGACCCCTTTCACAAGCGGAAGCTGAAGAGACCACCATTTGCTGTCTCTCAAGGTGGGATGGGGGCTCATCCCAGGAGACATTATGTGATGGGGGCTTCTGGGAGTTGAAGTCCAAAACACCTGGATGACTAAAACTTGGGAATTATTGCTTTAGACGGTCTACACACAGGCAGCGCTTTGGTCCAAAACACACTGCAGAAATAATCCAGTTTGAGACCACTTTAACTGCTTTGGCTCAATGCTAGGGAAATCTGGGAACTGTAGTTTGTGAGGCATTTAGCCTTCTCTCTTGGAGAGCTCTAGTGCCACAACAAACTACAATTCCTAAATTTCCCTAGCCCTGTGCCAGGGCAGTTGAAGTGGTCTCAAACTGGATTATTTCCGCAGTGCGTTTTGGACCTTTGCTCCAACAGAACTGAAAGGTGTGCAGTTTTACAGATGGTCAGACTCATCTAAACCTGGCTGTGTGCAGACTGAGCTTCAGGTAATCCGAAAAAGGCTTTAGCAACATGAGAGCCAACCTCTAATAATTCCTCCATAGCAGCGGGTTTGTTTAATCCGGCTTTCTTAATGCACATTTCCCTGTGTTGTTTTTAACAGCCGAAAATGCCCTTACACTTCCAAGTCGGCGGTTTCCAGCCGTCAAAGTAATTTGCTTCAATAATTTATTGATGCATAAACCTGGGGGAGATTTCAGGAGAGCAGCGAGGCCTCCATTCTCCCGGGCCGCCATTTAATCTGCGCCCCAGGGAACGCAAAAGCACTTAGCGGCCCTCTCTCGCCGGCTGGCTGGCTGGTGCACTGGCATCCCCCCAAGGAGATGGCTTCTTTCCAAAGAGCCCAGGTCCCAGCCTCGCCTCCCTCCTCCGGAGATTTCATTATGGATGTATTTAATATGGAAAATTAATGGCGATGAGCTTATATCGGGGGAGGATGGGGCGCGTCTTACGTAAGGGCTGCGCTTTTAAAAGGCATTGGGAGATGCATTCTGCGGCTGAACTTGTCACAGGAACGAGACCTTCTTGGCTGCGAAAGAAGCTATTTATTAAAGGGGAAAGTTTTTTTCCAACTTTTTGCAAACTTTGTGTCTGTGTGTGTGTGTGTTGTGTGTTAGTATGAAACCAAGCAGAGGAGGGATGGGAAGGCCCAGGCAAACAAGATGATCTTAGGCCCTGGGGACAAAACCAGCCCTTTCAAAATGGAGCTTTCTTTCCCCACGACGCTCCCATTTTGCTGGCGTTTTGGTGCCAAGCCACCAATCCAGGGAATTGCAGCCCTATTAGTCTGCTATCTATAATGGGGAAGTTATATTCTCTGCAACAGACTTGTCTTGCTTTTTGAACTCTAATGACATTCTTAATGAGGCACAAGCCGCATTTGGAGAGAAAGGTTCCATGTCTGTTGGCTCCTCTCTCACTTTGCTGAGAAATATTCTGCAAGGCACGATATCTGTGGCTTTTTTGGACCTAAAGTCAGCTTTTGCCTCCATCTCCAGAACTAAAGTATGGGAGAAGCTGGATAATAGTTTTTTGGGGGTTTTTTGGGCTCTGTGGCCAAGTTCTAGAAGAGTTTATTCCTGACGTTTCGCCAGCATTTGTGGCTCTGAAGATGCCAGCCACAGATGCTGGCAAAACATCAGGAATAAACTCTTCTAGAACATGGCCACAGAGCCCAAAAAACCCACCCAAAACTATGGATGCTGGCCATGAAAGCCTTCGACTTCACAAGCCGGATAAGGTTTTGTCCAAAACCTTCTTTGGAGGTTTTCAAACAGAAGCTGGATGCCCATCCGTTGGGAGGGATTTCTCCAGGATAGAATGGAGTTGGAATGGATGGCCCTTGGGGTCTCTTCCAACTCTAGGATGCTCCGATTCTATGGAAATTGTCTTATTCTCTTATTAAAGCTCTACATATAATAACAGCAAGCTGCAAGTCGGATGTGGCATTCATATCTATGTGCAGAAGGCTCAGACAAGGGTGCCTTCTTATAATAGGTGCTGGAAATGCCGTACATCAGTGGGATCATATATACATCTATAGTGGAGATGTAGTGTAATAAATTGGTCAAATATTCACGATTTAATTAAGAAAATTTACACGTACAACAAATTTGGACCCTAAATTCTTCCTAGTGAGCATGGTAACTGATGAACAACTGGGCAAAACTGCTATTTGTCATGTCCTCCTCACTTGCCCGGGTAATAGTTGCTATATATTGGAAAAGATAAGGAATGCCCCGATACAAAAGAATGATAAAATAATTGATGATATCGAATTAGACCAACTTACCTGTCTATTGAAAGGCTTCAATTAGGATGAAGAGAAAAAAAGTTTAGGATCCATTGTTCAATTACCTGAAAAAGAATGGAGAGAGGTTAGTTGTCTGAAATATGATAATGTAAGGCAAATTTTGAATTTACATTTCAACTTCTATATAATGTTTATATTATCTACTTTACAGCAAGGACAGTATTTATATGATTGGTTTGTTAGAAGGGCAAAGAGTCTGTCCTCTCTTGTTTTATCATTTACGTCATTGACAATTACGATAATCCAATTTTAGGGCATGGCTAGCAATATTGACTTATCAAAATGAAGTTCAGGAAGTCACCTTTTTGGGGGATAACACCGATTGTATGTCTTGTTTTGCATTTTTATTTTCTTTACTCTTGTTTGTATTCTGTATTTTGTGTGTGTGTGTGTGTGTGTGTGTATTGGTGTATATGTGTGTTAAATAAACTATTTTAAGAAATTAAAAAATAAAGAACAACAAGGGTGCATTCTTGCATCCACTTTGCTTAATCTATTTGCAAATTACCTTGAAGATGCCCTAATGCAGTGGTTCCCAAACTTTGGTCTTCCAGATGTTTTGGACTTCAAATCCCATAATTCCAAAATGTCGGCCCAAGTTAGCTGGAGATTCTGGGAACTGAAGTCCAAAACACCCAGACGACCAGAGTTTGGGACCCGCTGCCCTAATGAATCCCAACAGTCATTTGTCCAGACTTGGAGCCATTCTGCTTTACGCTGATGATGCAGTTGTCTTTCACGTTCTCTACCTGGACTAAAATATCTACCAAGGAAGGATTCTTCTCATCAAGGTTTCTCAAAATCCATTTTTCAAATATCTTTAGATACTCTTTCCATTCTGGAAAAAGGACAAAGGGAAGGAGAAGCTCTTCGTTTATCTTCTTGAGATGGAGCGCTCTTTTAGCAACTCTCTTTTAGTGGCGTCAACCGTAGCGTTTCTTCTTTTTCCTTCCCCAGAGTTTGTTTTCTTTCAATGATTCTTCTTCTGCAAGTAGCAATAGAAGCATTGTGTTGGTAGTAAACTGAACATTGTTTTGCATTCTCCACATTGCCCCGGACCTAACATTATTCTGAGAGGAGCATTTTGGGTGGAAAATGGGATTGGTTACCAAAAACAAAAATGGCGGAGTATTTTCGGAAGGGAGTTGCATAAAATGAAAACTCTCAGACATTTTATTTGGGGAAAGGGGCCTTATGAGAAATTTAATCTCGCCTCTAATAATTTATTTTCCTGCCCTAGAGACTATGCAGAAAGCACAAAACAGCGGCTCTCCCAAGCAATTATAACTCTCTGGATCCAATGATGGAAAATCCGTTCAGGCTTTCTATAAATACCGGGGAAGGTAAATGCATTAACCTTATCTTGATCCTAAATTGTAATTACATGAAGTCTGCCTCCCAAGTAAATTAGTACATTAATAACAATTTTGTTCCTATAATTACTATCATTCCTTAGATCTTCAAGCTATTTGCTAATTTACCCGCTCGGCCCCGAGATCATATCCTCTGTCGAGAAAGTGACAATCCGTTCTGACTTTCCTAGGACACAAAGCATTGATCAAGCCATTTAGCCAGCTGCAAAAAACAAAACCCTATTATTTATTTTAAATTGCAATGATTGCCTTTCGTTGTTGTGCTTTTAAAATGCCCATGAATAAGCCTGATTAATGGTAAATGACAGGGCGGAAGCAGCCTCGACTTATATAAACTTTCACTATTGATTATTGAGTCAATGGGAAGCAACTGTTTGTCCAAGAAAGTGCCAAAATAAACTGCAAAGGGCCAGGAAATCAGAGCCCTCTCTGGCACTTTGGACAGATATCTTAAAAGGCGAGTTTATTGGGATTATTCCTCCATCAACGCACCCCAGGTCTGCAATTGTATGGGTGCTTTCGACCCCTATCTGTAATAATAATAGTAATAAAATGTATTTATACTGTACTCATTCGCCCATCCCAGGCCAGTGGCAGATGGTAGCTGCAAGCCATTGTCGGTGTGGTGGCAAATCCAGGTTTTAAAAGGTCTCTCCAAAAGGCCAAACCCTACCCACCAAGTGTGTGTCTGTGTGTTTGTATAAAGTGTGTAAATACAGTGAGACCTTGTTATCCGATGGGGTTTGGACCCAGGATATCCCCCGTGGATAACAAAACCCGTGGATGCTCAAGTCCCATTAATAATAATAATAATAATAATAATAATAATAATAAATTAAATATAATGGCAGTAATAACTGTAAGCTAGCTGCCCCCAACAAGCTGGGTACTCCTTTTAGCGACCTCAGACGGATCCAAAGTCATGATTAAGTAGCGTTTGTGAATACAAAACAGCCATGGGTGAGTAAATCTAAGTAACCGTTCTGTATTTACAATGGCTACTTAGGCTTTGTCTGCAAGGGCCGAAAGGCCAGTCCGCTTCCCATTCTGACACTGTCCTATTTGGACGATGCAGGGCCCAAATCCCGGCGACACCACTGACCACCACATCAGTGAATTGTGATGTTGTGCAACTAAAAATGCATTTGACATCCATATCCCTGCACGGGCCATGAGATATTACACTGCCAGAAAGCAACAACCATACTCACGGACAATAAACATTGTGTGTTCATGCACGATTGTGTGCAATGTTCCATGCTCATCAATATGGAGGGCATTCCACGTCTGACAAAAATGTCCAACCGTTTCCATTGGGGAATTTACACACGCGTAAAATGCCAACAGGATGTGAGTCCAGGATTTGGGTCCAGGTTTGCAGCCGCCATAATGTGCGAATGGGTCCTTGGTTCACCGACGCGGGCACAGATCTGCAAGCAAGATCAGGAGGGAATAAAAGGAAGAATATATCTTAAGACTAAAAAAACAACAGCAACAGCAGAGCAAAACCTCCCAAAACAAATCACAAGGAATGAAAACAAGAGAAACACTGCTATCAATAACACGGATCGTTCCTGGGAAGGGATCCAAGCAAAGGGCCAAGTGGGAAATATGCCATTGCTGGAGATGATGAGAGCGCTTCATCGCTTTCATGAGAGTCAAGCTCAGTTGCTCAGAGAAAGCCGCCCATCTCTCTTCCAGGGAGACAAAAGAACACAACACACATTTTTTGTGGTGGATGATAATGTACTTTTTTAAAACTGAAAATCGGAACTGCAGGCTTTTAAAAGTTGCCTCGTCCCTGCGCTCTTGGGATGAACAACATACTATGGTCTCTTCTGGTGCCCCCAAACTAAAAGGGTTCTGACCCCGACGTTTAGGAATTTCATTTGGGCCACTTAATGGGTTTACAGTTCCTGGACTAATAAGCCCATTGCAGTTCATTCATCACAAACTTCCAAATACTGCCATGCAGTTCCTTCCTGACATTGGCAAGGTGGCTTCTGTGTCCATGGATGGTGAAGCCATTCTGGGTTTCAATCAGAACTCTAAAGCAATCGTCCACCTTCTCTCCAAAATAACTTCAGCATCTCGAGAAGCCCTTTTAAAGCTCAGGCTAAAACCTAGATCAGATTCTCAAGAGGAAGATGGGGCTTCCCATAAAAATGGGGTGCCACCCCATTGTTATGGGAAGCCCCATATTCCTCTTGAATTGATTTTGAGTAGAACTCATAAACCCTTAAGATACCATCAGCCCTAGCCAGCATAGTCAATGGTGAGGAACGCTGGGAGTCGCAGTCCAACAACAACTGGAGGTCCTCATGATTCCTACCTGATGTAGGACAATTGTCTGCTGAAGAAGGAGGCACGAACCATTTACATTTGTTAACAAAAGCAGGAGCCTGGTTCCACTTGTTGAATTTATGTTGCAAAATAGTGATTCAATCCAATTGATGCCAGTTCTGCCCCAGTCTCCTGGAGCAACCCTTTATCCGGCCATCGACTCCCTTGTTTCCTTTTCCATATTGGGTTCATCCCCGCCACATTCCTTTCTTCCCTTTCGCTCTGCTTTGACCAATTCCATCTTGAAGCTCCCGTTTCTTCCAAATTGTCAATTTCCCGCTTCAGTTCAAGCTCCCCGATGCTTCCCCTGCGCGCATCTCATTGTCCCGGCCATAAAAGATCACTTGCGGCTGATGCCGCCTTGTCAGGAAAGTTTCTGCCAGATTAATGAAAAGGTGTTAATTTAAGCAAGGATTACTTCCTCGAGTCGGAGGGGATTTATTTATTCCCGCGCCAAGCTCCACCAAGGTGTAATTTAGCAAGGCCTGGGCAGTGTTTTCTTCATGCGCCCACAAGCCTCTCCCCACTGAGCCTCTCCTCCGTCTCCCCCGGCCAACTCCCAGTGGAAATCCTTATCGCCGAGACTTGATTACTTGGATTAAAGGTATAATATCCAGGGTAGCGGCAAAAAAAGAAATAAAACGCTAATTAAAATTCTACTGGAGTGAGCAAATTGCCTACAAATGAGATCGTTCGTGGAGGAACTAAGCGTCAGTGCCAAAACATTGTCTCTCCCCAAGCGTGCTCCTTTCCCTCTGGGTCTGAAGATTGCAGTGGGACAGTCCTCCGAGCCCAAGGGAAAATCCACTTTTTTAAATAAAGAAACTTGACCTTTCCAAGATAAGAACATGCAAAATATTTTCACAGCGCTCAAGGGGACCTCCTCCTTTGGTGGCCAAGTCATATCCAACCTGAAGGAAGTCTTCTCAGAGAAGCTACTGGGACTCCCTGCAATCCTGATTTACAGCTTTCTTGATCCTGGACTGTTTGATACCTCTTGCCTCAAGAAATCAGAAGAATGGGATTGGGAATGGCAGCTATGAAAGAACTGGACAATATGACTCTGACCACTAAAGTGAGGCTTGTCCAAGACATTGTCTTCCCCATCACCATGTGAGAGCTGGATAATGAAGAAAGCCGATGGAAGGAAAACCAATTCATTGGAGATGTGGGGCTGGAGAAGAGTGCTGAGAAGACCATGGATGGTGAAGAAGACAAACAAATGGGTCCTTGAAGAGATGAAGCCCAAACTCTCCTTGGAAGCCAAGATGACCACCATTGAGGCTATCATACTTTGACCACAACATGAAAGGGAAAAGACAATAATGCTTGGAAAGATAGAAGGAAGTAGAAAAAGATGAAGACCATGTGCCAGATGGTTGGACTCAATCAGAGAGAGGCCATGGGCATGAATTTCCAGGACCTGAGCAGAGCAGTGGAGGACAAGAGGCCTTGGAGATGTCTCCTCCACAGGATCAACATGAATTAAAGTCCACCTGAAGGCAATTAACAACAACTACTACTACTACAAACCAAGCCACCAAACTCATAGGATGTCAGACATGTTGTGCATCATTTCTAAATCTCCCAGTGCACTGAGAATGTGACATGTCAAGGGAGAGGTTGAGTGAACAAACTTTTCATGCTTCCATCTGGCTTCCTTCCTTCTGGATCTGTCTGATCAGCTGAGCATTTGCAAAATACCACCAGGATGGAGTTTGATGTTGTGAGGGTCTGAACAAACTCTCAAGGAACATGGGAAATGCTTGGAGAACTGCTGGGATCAAATCGGCCGCCTCCTGCCTCTACCCAGCATTGCAGGCTGTTGCTCGGAAAGGATTTTTTCTTGAGTTCCTCCATGGAGTCGGCCACGAGATGCTTTTTCTTTCAGCTTCGGCTGAAAATGGCCTCAGAAATTACCGCTGTTCCACCACAAGGCTGGTGCAGAGGAGCGAAACAGGCATTACATCGAATTGCCGAGGGAAGGAGGGAGGTTTACCGCCATGGAAATCTCCATAGCAACCCGGCAGCAAAGGAGAAGACTTTAATGCCGAACGGCTTTATTTGGCTGCAGACCTGGGGAATAATCAGGAGGAGATTGGATGCATTAAGGCCCGGCAGGAGGGCTGGCGGCTTTGAGAAGGCGGCCAAGATGAAGGATGGGACTCTGGAGGTCTTGGGCCCAAAGGATCCGAGGAACATGAGGCTGGGATGGAACAGTTCATCTGATACTGAAGGCAGACCCACATCATAGCCGTAGGATATGCTTTAATGGCAGGAGGGGGGTTACGGTGGAGGAAAGCATCACATTCCCTTAATGGCTCGATTCAGCATCCCTTCTCAGCAAACTCTGGAGACCAAGGTTCGATTCTCCACTCAGCCATGAAACCCAATGGTTGACCTTGGACAAGTCCCATACTCTCAGCCTCAGGGAAGGCCATGGCAAACATCCGCTGAGCAAATCTTGCCAAGAAAACTCCACGATACAGTCGCCGTAGGGTCTCCCTAAATTGGAAAGGATGTGAAAGGCATGCAACAACAACGGCTGTGGGTCTTGTTGGATCGCAACGTTTTGCAGATGCCTTCTATACTGTAACTCCCAGCAGCCCCAGCGACAGTGAGGAATGCTAGGTGTTGCAACAATATGTAGCTGATCCTCCATAGAGACAACAATATTATATAGGGAATCCTCCTGTTGTATATCAGATGGCAAGTATTAGCCCTGTCAGATTGGACTGTGTTGGTTTGTTTGGTAGCTGAGGAAGACAATCTGCCAGAAGATGTCTCCAGTGGCTGGTTTTTCTCTTCTTCTTCCTTTTTACAAATCCAACAATTGTTTCTCCCTTAGATGCAAATTTCTCTCCTCCGACCCGGTGGGAACCCAGGGTGGCCATAAAAGATGGAGAACTGTGCTACTTTTGTTTTTTAACGTTCGGGTTTTATTTTACGGCCTTCTCCTTGTAAAAGAAACGGAACGACGAAGGCGCGGCTGTTGCCGAAACCCTGAGATGACATTGCGAGCTCCGTAAGAGCAAAGCAATTCACCAGCCCAGTTAAAGGCATTTTGAAGCATTAAAGGGAGGCCTATAAAAAACACACACACTCACAAAGGCAGGGGTGCGATGCGGACGGACACAGTGTAGTTACAAAACTGCTTATCAGCAAGTGTTGAAAATAAACATGAAATATACCCGCAGTCACCCAGAGCTTGCAAAGTTACTTTTCCAAATGAATAACAGTCTTCGGCAAGTAATCTTCTGCCATTCCTCAATGCAACATCGGAAAGGCAACCGGTGCCATCGCTCTGCATTACTTTCCGGTTCCTTTCTGTGGTGGTTAACTAGTGGGTTCCTTTGCAACAGAGAGGAAACTCTGAGTTTTGTCTCGGCCTGAGCCCAGCCAGCAAAGCGAAGGGTTTATGGAAATTTCAAAGAATTAGTCAGCAAGGCAGTGTTCTCTGTCAACTTAGCAAGCGGGTCTTTGCAGCCGAGCATTAGATGTGCTTTGCATCCATTTGCATATCGAGCAAGCCTTGAGCTCAAACTGTCACTCAAAAGGAAGGATGGGTTCGGGGAAGGTGTCAGATTCAATCCAGTCAAGCGGACAAGTTGCACTGGCCAGGAAGGATGAGTTGGAAATCTTTCTTCTCCATTGCGGTGGGTGCGGGATTGCGGGCATTCCCAAATCTAAGGGGGAGGATGGGCAACGTTTGGTGCTGGGGTCATACACAGCTTCCAAGGCTCTCCATCTCTGCAAATGCCAAAGCCCCAGATGCTGGCAAAACGTCAGGAATAAACTCTTCTAGAACATGGCCACACAGCCCGAAAGACCCACAAAAATCTTTCCAAGGCTCTGTTTGCACCCCTTGCAACACAAACAACAACAACAAGAGAAGAATAAATTGCTTCTCAAGTTCTGAAAACAAGATGCAAAGACCAGGATCCTGTCTTACAACTCCGTAACTCCCTTACAAAAGTGTTTGGACGTTTGTGTTTGAGTATCTCCATTCAGTTCAAGATTTTCGGAAGCCAAGTCGCACACACTGTGCCATCGACGGTTAGAAATGTACAAGATGCACCATCCCACTTGGTCATGCGTTGTTGCTTATTTGACATCTTGGTTCAGTGTTACAACATTGCCATTGAACATCAAGGTGAAGGAACACAATTAACACATAACTCCACATGCAGAAATTTATGCTACACAGCCCTGATGTAAGGCCTTGGCTGAGATCTATGCAACCGGGAGCTTTGAAAGGAGGCAAAAGCCAATTTGAATCAAGCCGCAGAATCACTAGGAAAACCTAGCCAGGCCAGAAGAAATATATTGTGTACATCGAATTCAAAGATATAGCTGTGTTAGTCTGTAGAATTGGTATGCAGGGAGAACTTTGAGATTCACTGAAAGAAAGAAGTTGGCAGCATGAGCTTTTATAGACTTAAGTCTACTTCCTTGGATGCATTAAATTTAAATACATCTCAGTTAAGTCTATGAAATCTCACGCTGCCAACTTCTTTCTTCCAGTGAGTCTCAACAAGTTCTCTCTACGTATTAAGTATAGATTGCCCCATTGGAAGAGGACTCATAGACTCACGGGAAGAAAGAACCAACCAAATGCATTTTATCCCACCATCTCCAGTCAGTGACATAATGGCTTCCATTGCAGAGAAGCAATGGATTCGATCCATTTTTAAAAGTCTAAATGTGCTGCCTGAAGTGCGGAGTACTATCACTAACATACGTCCAGTACTTTGGATAATGCCTCTACTGCAAGACATGTTTAGCATTCTGGATAGCTCCGTGTAAGTGCACGCTAAAACATCCGTTTCCAAATTTTGGTCCTCCGGGTGTTTTGAACTTCAGCTTCCAGAATCCCCATCCAGCTTGGTCAACAGTCAGGAACTCTGGGAGCTGAAGTCCCAAACATCTGGAGGACCAAAGTTTGGGAACCACTGCACTGAAAGGTGGAACACATTCATTGCTCCATTGACGGGGAATCTACCCGCCATCACCATCCTTAGACAAGGAAAGGTAGGACCAGTGCCTTTCCATTTAAAGAGGGACAATTCTGCTTTTGCCACATATTTTGGCTTTCAAGGATACATGGAAAAGGCAACTACAAATGCCAGCAAAACAACAGGAATAAACCCTTCTAGAACATGGCCACATAGCCAGAAAAACCCACAAAAAAGCTATATAACTGCAGCTCCTTTTCTGTTTGGAGTCCTATGAATTGCAGCCAAGGGAGCGTGTTTTCTCCTTTTTTCCTCTCCCATGTTGGTTTAATTTAATGCCCAGGCAGAAAGTATTGCAAATATTTACGGGGGGGGAAAGATAAATAACCTTTAAATTAAGGCCTACTTAACATCATTACATATTTATAAGCCTTCTCGATGAAGAAGAAATGGGTGTTTGCACATTACAATGATTTAATCGCCCAAGCTTTTAATCCTCAGAGAGGGGTCTGCAGCTTGCTTTTCATTTGCCTCCCAAGATACTGGCTCTCATGGTCAACGCTGGCGGCAGTTTCTTTTCCAGGAGATATAGCCACAGAGCTGGAAGAAAGCTAGGTTCATATCTTGCACGGTTTCTCTCGAGAGCAAAGGCTCTTTAAAAATATATATATTGAGCTTAGCTTGGTGTCTGGCTTATATATTGTTCTCTCCCACAGGAGAGAAAGGAGGAAGGAGTTTGCAGCTCTTTCTTGGGAACGTTTGTAATATCCAGGGCTGCCTCTCATGTTTCCACCAAGTCGCATCTCCTGAAGATTTCAGAGCCTGGGTGGTTATCCAAAATAGCTGATCTCTGGGCAAGATGCTAGTCTTCCTGTTTGTTTGTTGGGCAAAACACAGGTTGCAAGAGCCTACATTGTGCTTTTGCGGTGCAAATCCATTCTCCACACGGTTAGATGATGCTTCTGCAGCAGGTCTCCGTTGAACGCTGGCACTGTGTGACCGACGGTGTCGTGTACCAATGTGCTGTCCCCTTGCACAACGGGAAATGTGTTGTGGCCATTTCCGCAGTGAACGCATTGGTAGATGGAAGACATTGATACGATGCAACACATTGTCCAAGAAGGCACAATAGCATGGCTGAAGTTCTGTGGGTTAGTCTGATTAAATCAATTGCTGAAAGGCAAGTCAACACATAGCGGCAGTGTGGTGCAGTGGTTTGAGTGCTGGATCATAACTCTGGGAGAATGGGGTCTGAACCCTCAATCGGCCATAGAAACCCGCTAGGTGACCCTGGGCAAGTCATTCCCTCTCTTTCTCTCGGCCTCAGAGGAAGGCAATAGAAAACTTCTTCTGAATAATTTCCCCCCAAATTTATGTGCAACTGCTCCCAGATTATGACATGGCTGCCGGATGAGATCCGTCACATTACCACCTTAAACAGCTTTTTGAGGAGGGAGCAAGCTTGTTTTCTGCTGCTCCAGAGATTAGGACCTGGAGCAATGGATGCAAGCTGCCGGAAAAGAGATTCCACCTCAACATTAGGAGGAACTTCCTGAGAGTAAGGGCTGTTCGACAGTGGAACAAACTCCCTCGAAGTGTAATGGAGTCTCCTTCCTTAGAGGTCTTCAAACAGAGGCTGGATGGCCATCTGTCAGGGATGCTTTGATCTGGATTTCCTGCATGGCATAATGGGGTTGGACTGGATGGCCCTTGTGGTCTCTATGATTCTATGATTCTATGAAAAAGCTGTTAAGATGGCTCTCTTCCGGAAGGCTTTTCCTTAATAGACTCCTGGTCCCCAAAAAAGCCCTAACCTGTTATACCCTGACTTCTGCTGCAGTTATAGTTATTGTTGTTTCATTCGTGTTCATTATTTTATGCTATGTTTTCAATTGTAAATTGTTTAATTCTATTTTAGGGGGATCCGGGAATGTATGTTTTAATGCCGTAAGCGGCCCCAGTTGTGTTACACAGAAGGGCGGGATAAAAATAAATTGTATTATTATTTTAGAGAGATGGCATGGTTCGGGGGTTTGAGCGGCAGACCGAAACTCGAGGAGACCAGCGTTTGGATCCTGGCACAGCCTTGCAAACCCACTGGGAGACCTTAAACAAGTCCCACTCTCTCAGCCAAAGTGGAAGGCAATGGTGGGGGAACCTCCTCTGAAGAAAACCTGCCAAGAAAATTCTGTGTTAGGTTTACCTTAGGGCCTAAGATGGAAATGTCACACACCCCATTAATCAGTACTTATGCAGACGATAGTCCCATATTCCAATCCTTCTTCCTCTGTTGCAGCATCTCACAGTTGAGCAGCTAAATCTGATCCTCCGCAAGTCACTGAAAAAAGCAGTGCTGGCCCTGGATGGGGAGAAGCCATATTACAAGAATAGATGTGTTAAGCCAGCCAAAAAGGTCACAGAACTGTAAGCAAATTTTAAAAATCCTCAAATTCACCAGTTTGACAAGGTGTCGCAGATGTCGCGGTCCCCATTCCACCTTCGCCTCTGTGCCTCTTCCCTCCAAGGCAGTGGCAAGCAACCATTTTGTAAAAAGCAGCAGTCGAAGAGCAACCCTAAAGCCACAGTTCGGCTTCAATTAAAGCATCGCGATGGATTACTTTTAATTTTAGCCCCGTTGATTTTGGCGCGAAGACGAATCGTAGCTGGAAATTGTTTTTAACGCAATGAAGATTAATGCGAGCGTGTAATTAGAGGGAAGGAATATAATCATCGGGAAGGAAGGGTGGGATTGGAACTGGTTGCTGCCTTGAACTACCAGTCACAAGTCCTGGAAAGACAAACGATTCACAGAAATGAGATGCGGGAGATATATATATATATATATATATATATATATATATATATATATATATGAGATGAACAAAGGAACTGTTGCTAAGTCAGCAAGGAGGAGGAAGAAAGAGTTGCCAGTACTAGCTGATAGTCTCTCTCTCTCTCTCTGTGTCTCTCTTAAATGTTTCAGAAGATAACAGGGAAAACAGCTACATCCAGCACCCAATTCTGGTGTGAAGAGAGAGCAGCTAATTGACTGTGAGCTTCTCTTACTTAACGCAAGCAACTGTCAAGGTCTGTTCATGATGCACAGAACAAAATCCAAAGCCCTCGGCTTCTAGGTGGAGATCTGGAAGCAGGCAAGGACCAAGCTAGGCCAGGGTCTGGGGTTGGGGACTCACACTGGATCCCCATAGGACTCTGCAGGGCTTCACGCGCCTTGCCATTCCTGCCACTCTGGGCATGCACCTCCGACGTTTTTGGGAGGGATGAAAAAACTGACCCCAAATATATATGGTCCTGCATGCTATTGGTTGGTCTTGAAGAGAGTAGACCCACTGATTCAAAGAGTCAATACATCAGCAAATACTGTTGAGTCAATGGCTTTATTTGGATTGGAGCTAACCATAGGATTGAGTCTTATTATTTGTTAGTTTATCCATTTATGTCCCACTATTTCTCCCAGGTTCTCTAGGTTATGTATCCATAAATGTCAGCCATCATCATCAAATCATCAAATTAAATACCAATTCCTAAGAAAAAGGTGGTGCATGGAAGTGTTTTACAGGAATATCCTCTCCTCAAATATGGCTAGCTATCAACATGGTTCAGTGCTCCTGACACATCTGTCTTTCATAAACCAGGGCTAGGGGTGGGTATCAGCCGACATCTTGTTAGTGACACATTAAGATGTGAGTTGCGTTACACATGTGGAAGTGGTTTTTTAATGGGCATTGCACAATGGCTGTATTCAGTTGATGGGAATGGAGGTGGAGGCCCACATGCAGAACATGTCCCAAGGTACATTGGGTGCAGTGTACATTGTCTTCCTTACCTCCACTGAGCGCAGCACAGCAGGGGAAGATACAAAGGAATAGTCCAAAAGTCACACAATACCAGTCGGTCAGTCCACTCCCAGCAAAGGGCAGAGAAAAGAGTGTTGTCACAAGAGGTCAGATAACCAGAGTCATGAATCAAAGAACCAGGAACAACAAGGCTGCAAGACTGGATGTCAGCTGCAAAGCTCCTCTGCAGCTGGAGGTCTTTGAAAAGGCCTCTGCTTCTCTCAGCTGAAACCTATTAGTTTTCCTCTTGGCTTCTAGCACTCAGCATCTCTCAGCTGAAAACTACTGGAAGAACACCTCAAAGGCTCCTTGACTTGCCTTGGCTCCACTGATCCTAGCATCCATAGAGTCTGTTTCTCCCTTTTCATCTTCCTAAGCCTCCTCTGGGACTGGAGATCCAGGCAGCCCCAGATCTGCCCCTGTCTCTGTCTCAGCTTCCTCCATGTCTTCAGGGTCTGAGCCTTCTAACTGTGACTCTAAGTCAGGCCCAGGGCAGTCCATGACATACATAATCTCTTGCTCTTCTCATCCTATAATGGAGCCTGAGGTCCTACTATGGAGTGCACAGAGGTCCAATCCAGAACACATGCCAATGAGTGTCACATTGCAATTGCACGTATTTGGAGAAGCCCAGAGGGCCGTATTGAAACCTCTGGAGAGCCTGGTTCAGTCCCAGGACCCAAGGTTCCCGGCCCTTGATCTACATTCTTCTAAGAGAGGTCTTCTTCTGTTCTTTCTTGGCCAGAGTCTACGAGTGACTGACTCCAGGACAAGGGAGGTTAGATATTCATAATGCCAGCTACTGTTCCAAGAAGAACTGGCACAGAGTGAGGAGGAATTTGGGCATTTCCCAATCTCTCTCAATCTCTCTCTCTTCCTCTCTTTGAAGAACTGGGGAGAGGTAAGGAGGAGACGAATCGGCTCCTATTGAGAGGAGAAATCCCCCAAGGGAAGCATACCAAGTTCCCAAAGACACGCTCTCTCTTGCAAATGTTGGGTTTGATGTTCCTTTACTGCTGAAAGCTATGATGACATTTCGGGACTGTTACGATCCCTGGGGGAACCACTAAGAGGATTGTGGTTTCCTTTGAATGAATTTAAATCAGCCAGAGAATCTTTGGCAGCCCTGAACTTCGTTTCCCTTCAGGGTTGTCTCTTCTCATTGATGAAGTGGCTTCACCCGGCCACTCCTTCCCTCCCTTCCTTCCTCCTCCTTGCCTTCAGGAGCTCCTTATTTTGCCAATGCTCAGCAGCGGAGGAAGAAGGCAAAAGCAGCTCAAAACATACATAATAATAGCAATGCATTCTGCTTGGGATTTAATGACATGTGCAGAATCGAACTGAGTAGTTTCACAACATCTGTATTCACCTGGAGGATGCCCAGATACAAGTATAT
Organism: Sceloporus undulatus; assembly: GCF_019175285.1. NCBI lineage: Eukaryota > Metazoa > Chordata > Lepidosauria > Squamata > Phrynosomatidae > Sceloporus > Sceloporus undulatus. The sequence goes on along the minus strand of NC_056528.1, from coordinate 10,010,433 downwards.
GGGTGTCTGTCATGAACGTTACCCACTGTATGTCCAGATACCAGCATATGGGTGTCCGTCACAAACGTTACCCATGTATGCCCAGATACCAGCATATGGGTGTCCGCCATGAACATTACCCATGTATGCCCAGATACCGGCATATGGGTGTCCGTCATGAACATCTGGAGACCAGTCAATTCATTTTGTGCTCACATAAGTCCATTTATCAAGATGTAACTCCCAGGCAGAACACAAACACATGTTAATTATAAAAATATCATGAAGTCCCTATCCATGACAGTACAATGAAAGCTTGACTACACATGCCAGAATATTCTGGGCTGCCCCAGAGTAATCTGGCCCCTATTTTCCCCACAAATTCACTCCTTAGCTTTCAGGTTTGGCTTTCTTCCTCCTCTAACAACAGGCAGATGCCGTCTCTATGAAACTAAAGAAGGTTTGTTAACCGGTGAGCCAATGCCTATGTCAATCGGTTTGGGGTCTGGTGGAGTCTCCTTCTTTGGAATTCTCTAAACAGAGGCTGGATGACCATCTGTCAGGAGTGCTTGGGTTGTGTGTGTTGCGCATGGCAGGGCTGAGTTGGATGGGATGGCCCTTGGGGTCTCTTCCAACTCTGTGATTCTACAATTCTGCATTCAGATGGATCTCATGTAGTTGGAACTCAGGTCTAATCTGCACTGCAGAAATAATGCAGCTTGACGCCACTTTAGCTCCCATGTCTCAATGCTATGGAATCATTCTGGGGTTTGTGGTGGGACACCAGAGCTCTCTGACGGAGAAGGCTAGACATCTCACAAAACTACAAATCCCAGGACGTAGCACTGAACCACAGCAGTTAAAGAGGCATCAAATGGCATTATTTCTGCTGCGCAGATTAGACCCCTCTTCTGCCTTCGTAGCACAGCATTATTTTATCTCTGTGATTGAGGTTACCTGAGGGACTTGAGCGCGGTCTTATCAAAGAAGGGAAAGCTTTCGAGGCCCGTTGTCTTTCAAGAGGCCCTTGACATTTTTTCTCTCCCCTCCTGCACTGTTTATTAAGAGCTTTGCAGCAATAAGCTATTTAGAGAGGCGAAGGTTACCTTGGGCAGACGCTGGGGGCTTGGTGGGGGAAATCACTTGCCAAAGCGGTGTGTCCGGCGCACACCTACTATGAAAGGAAGGTGACTTGGGTTTGCTGAAGCACATTTCTCATTGTTGCACAGATGCCCCCCAAAAATCCCATATGAAATAACCTCATCCTTCAGAATGAGCTGGCAATGCAATCGAGGGCTGATTTATTCAGGTTCGCCTTTGACACTTTTCAACCTTCTTTGAGTCCCATATTAAGGTGCCCTTAAAAGAGCGCAATAATACAAAGGAAGCTGCTTAACAAAAGAAGAACAGTAACTTGAACTCGTGGTAACTTTGATTTCAGATGTGACATCGGTGACTGAGCTTTTGTTGTTGTTGTTGTAGTTGCTATGTTCCTTCGAGTTAACTCTGAAACCCTAAAGTTTTCTTGGCCAGATTTGTTCCGAAGGAGTTTGCAATGACCAAACTTTGGTCTTCTTGGTGTTTTGGACTTCAGCTCCCAAAATTCCTGACTACTGGCCAAGCTGCGTGGGGCTTCTGGGAGCTGAAGTCCAAAACATCCGGAGGACCAACGTTTGGGAACCACTGTGTCAGACTAAGAGAGTTGGACTTGCATAGGGTCACCCAGTGGGTTTGCAGAGCTAAGAAGGGATTCGAACCCTGGTTTCCAGAGGTCCTCATCCAGCACTCAGAGCCACTAGATCATGCTGGTTCTCCTGAGCATTAATTGCATCGCCTCTTCATTAACAACTGCCCTTGCATTGCTCTTCCATTTCTGTAAGTGAAAGAGCTACAGGCTTTTAAGTAAGTCCAAAGCGCAGGATTCAGAGAAAGTTGCCCCGACGTTTCTGAGTGTGCAAAGTTTCCTCAACTGTCCCTCTTCGCAGCTCAAACCTTGATAAGGTGTCACGTGTTTTGATATCCCTACAGGAATTAAGTAATAAGACACAAGGATGCTGGGTTTTAGCGAGCAGAACGAGGCGACCCGCCACTTGGTATGCAAATCCATCCTCCCGGCATGGAGGCCACCGTCCTTTAATCTGATAGATCCACGACGTCGTTTCAAAGCTCACGGGTGGAAAAACGAGAAAAGGAGCGCTTTGAACATCTCACACTTTGAAAACTCTCTTTGACTTTGAATTTGAAGCAAGAGAATATCTCTTTGTGAAGGAATAACCTAGATTCGTCATGGACCATTTCTGACATGTATTTACTGTCTCTTGATCTGCCGCTTTGGCTCACAATAGCTACCACTCCCTTTCGCGTTCGAAGGGGGAGATTGCCCAAGTCTAGACTCTGGTTTTGGTGGAAGGAGGAAGAGGAGGACCAAGGATGCCAACCACTATCTCTTGGAGCCCAAACAAGATCACACCTGAAGTCACCTGGAAGGTCAGCATGGGATTTACCCATGTCTTGACTCACCATTCAACAACTGGTTTAATAGATCTACTATAGCTGGGAGTAACCCACAGGATGCAAATCATGGTGTTGCGCATTCTTGGATGGTAGAGTTCTGAGACATTGCTGAGTTAGCCTGGAATATCAGTGTGCAAAGGGATCTTGCAGCACCTTTGAGACTAACCGAGCAAAAGAAATTGTTGCATACGTTTTCGTAGACTTGGTCCCCATGCATAGGGTCTCCATAAGTTTGAATTAATTTAAAGGTACACAATAACAACAACAGCCACAGCAGCAACAACAGCAGCAAAGCAGTTTTGAATCTTACCGGGAGCAAGTTGGAAGAATTCAAAGACATATGAATTTATCACACTGGGGCTAATTTTCAGCATTAAAGAGAGATTAAAGCGCATTAAAAGCATCCCACAAATAAAGCGAAAATGGCGAGTAATTGCACATGCAATTGTGCAAATAAAATGAAACTGGAAATGCATTGTTGCTGAAATCCCAAAAGTAAAAAGATGCATGTTAAAATGCTTCTTCCTGACCACTTTAATGGCGGGTTTTGCGCAACGTCGTGTGACATCATTACGCGTAATTACGCGATTTTTCTGGGATATTCACGGGATAAACTCCCAATCTCCTCCATGTGATAAACTCCATAGACATGTTACTTTGGAAAATCAGTCTGCAAAGGGATCTTGTGACACCTTTGAAACTCACTGGAAGAAAGAAGCTTTCGTAGACTTGAGCCTATTTCTTCATATGCATGCGGAAAAGGTGGGATAAAAGTTGAATACATACATACATATTTGAAGACCTTAGTCTTCCCTTCTAGTGGTCAATCATCCAAGGACAAACCAAGTCTGGCCCTGCTTTGCTTCCAAACTCAGACAAGGCTGGATGCATTGGGACAGCAGTGTTTTGCATTGGCTCTGTTTTGAATCTCATGTTTTAACAACCATCTCCTTAAACAAATTCATCGTGGTGAGGGGCAGACATACCTCCAGGTGTTTCTCCATTAAAATGGAGCGCTGGGGCATGATGTTTTCTCCCCCCCTCCCCCCCAAAAAGCTTCTAACTAACACAATTTCCATAGCCCCACATTGCAGAGACCAGGAGCAATCGTGCCGCGTACCAAGTGCGTTCTCTCTCTCTCTCTCAATTTACAATTTTTAAAAATATATCTATGATAATGAGAGGAGGCCGGGAAGGACGGCGTCACTCTTGTGAGCATCCAAATTGATGTTTTGGTGGCTCCATCAATATTTCCGAAAGGCGCAGCTGTGAGGAATGTCAGCCTCTCCTTCTCCCCGCTGGGCAGCTTCGTCATTTCTGCGCCTGGAGCAAACTCCCAATTTGACATCATTTCCTTCACTCCTTTCCTCCCAGAAATTGCTCTTGGGGCGAATTAGGAATGACAGCAGATCTTGAGGAGCACAGCAGTTACCAGACAGAGAACCAGCAACTGTGTATGTGAGGTGTTTATTTTGTGTGTGTGTGTGTGTGTGTGTGTGCGCGCGCGCGCACACACACACACACACACACACCCTGCGGGCTATTCCTGCCCAACATCTCCAGTTCCCTCTCCTTGCGCCAATGTTATTAGATGTGTGAAGGTAGGATTGTGAAGTTGGAGAAGGTTTTGGAGGCCATCAAGTCTGACTCCTCGGCTCAAAAGCATTGCTAAAAATGTGGGCTGGCATCCTGCCTGGGGCTTATGTTTTCATAAATGGCCTTACATAATTTTGTGACATCCATTTGATGGAATCTGTCCATCCGGAATGCAGTATTCTTCTTTTCCTACATTTCCAATCATCATCATCATTTCTAATGAGCCATGCTTTCTCAGGATATGTCCAAAGTGCAACGGTCTTTGTTTATTCATTCTTGGGTTCTAGAAAGAGTTCAGGCTCGATTTGCTCTCAGACCCATTGGTTTATCTTTTTAGCCGCCCGCCTCATCTGTAGAATTCTTATCCAGCATCAAGTTTCAAATGAGTTGATTTTCTTCCCATCAGCTTTCTTCACTGTCCAGCTTTCACAGTCATCCATACTGATTGGAAATACTTTATCCTAACTTTAGTGTTCATTTAGATACCTTGACAATACAGGATCATGCCTAGTTCTTTCACAGGCCACATCTTCCTCTGCAGAACTGTTGCATTTTGACACCGTTTGAACTTTCACGGCTCCATCCTATGGGATCCTGGGATTTTCTAGTTTGTTGTGGCACCAGACATCTCTGACAGAGAACGCTAGATATCCCACAAAACTACAAATCCCAGAGTGCCATAGTATTGAGACATTATGGCTGTTAAAGCACAGTTAAACTGCATTACTTCTGCAGTGCATATGCAGCCATAGCCACCCTTCCATTACGGACAGGTAGATTAAATTGGAGAAGCCAGGGCCCTGAGCTTGCAGCAATTGATATGGGCTTCGAAGTGTCTTATCCATAGGATTGCCGTAAACCAAAGTTGATTTGACAGCAGTTAACCCAACAAAGAGTAGATCTGTCAGTCAGGATTGCTGCCAGAGTTTGGCTGCTCCAAGGTTACACTAGGGTTTTCGTGGCTTTGCAACCTGAACCTGTAACTGGCTGGATATGCAACTCATCTCAGCAAAGTCCTCTCTTTGCTTGCTCTGGAAAAGAAGGGTGATATTCTCAAAGCATGTAAGGTTGGACATGGAGAAAAACACCAGGGGTCGGATCCAATCTTGGGAAGATTTTTTGAACTAGAATTGATTCTGGGAAAGCGTAGTCTTAAAATGGAACATGTCCAGGCAATTGGAGCAAAAGCTACAAAATGTCAGAAGAGAAAGGTCCAGAAGATCTCTCTACAAGGCTGGACCAATGATGGGAAGTGAAAAGGGCAGGAAAGTTTGTCATTGCTTTCCCCCCGCAGCTGGGAATGTCACCTTTCTGGGTGCCTTTGCTTGCCGTTCGCCAGGCGAAATTATCTCCTCTTCTTCCTACGTCTCTGAAGTCTAAAGACCACATCTTCCCCTTCGAGGCCAACAGCTCTGACAATCCCATGAGGTCCCTACCCTTGTTGCAAACGCTCCTCATCCTCAAATTAGATTTAAAGGTTTTTGCTCTCTGCTAGAAGAACTCTGCCTTTTCAAACCTTCAGCTCTGCAGAGGAAGCTTTCCATGCCTCAGGGATGCACAGACCGGATTCTGCCGGGTGCAAACACCCCTCAGTTTCGCTTACCTTCAGCGGGGGTGGAACAGGTACGGTAAAAAGGCTGCGTTGGAAGAGAACTTGGGTATAAAATACTTCCAGTAACCTAGTTCCAAAGGAGGAGCCGCCTTTTGTTCCAGACTGGAGTCAACCTGTAAGCTAAAAGAGGAGGAAGACAGAAAAAGGACTCAAAGGGGTTTGAAGTTCTCTGGTTTCAATGTTATTTCAAATGGCTGGCGTTCTGCTCAGGACTTTGCATCTTTGTCAATGCAAAAATCAAACGGAATAGTTTCACAATGACTGCATTCGACTAGAGGCTGCTGTGATCTCACCATCTATTGTTATCCATTGCATAGCGGTGGCCCATGCAGTGCCCAATGTCCATCAGACATGTGCCCAATGCACACCAGGGCACATCTTTGCAATTCACTAACAATATAGTTGCACTGAGTTTCTGCAAGATTACTACAGATCAATGAAGTTGTGAAATGCAGGCTCAGCCATTATTCCTCAAATTTGCAATGAACCTTCGTCCAGACAGAGGAAAGATCTTCTTGAAAGCTTGTTTTCTGCTCCTTCGGAGACTAGTAGGATGTGGAGCAATGGATCCAAGCTCCAGGAAAAGAGATCTCACCTCAACATTAGGAAGCACTTCTTGACAGTAAGAACTGTTAGACCATGGAAGATGCTGCCTTGGAGTGTGGTTGAGTCTCCTTCTTTGGAGGTTTTTAAACAGAGTCTGGATGGTCATCTGTCAAGACTGCTTCAATGGTGTTTTCCTGAAAGGCTGAATGAGGTTGGATCGGATGGCCCTTGGGGTCTCTTCCAACTCTATGATTCTATGATTTGACTTGACACAATTAAGAATAAGAAAAATAATACACAAATTGTAACTAACTACCCACTGATGAAACCCATTGGGTGGCCTTGGGCAAGTCCCACTCTCTCAACCTCAGAGGAAGGCCATGGCAAACCTCCTCTGAACCAATCTTGCCAAGAAAACCCCACGAGACATTTGTCTGAAGTTGGAAACGACTTTAAGGCACACAACACACACACACACACATGCAAGCGTGCAAAGATTGGCTCCACACAGCCCTGATTTGGGATCCCAGTCAAAGCAGAGCAATCCTCCATGACCAGTTGCATTAGAGCCGCTCCCATAGAGAACAAAGCAAAGGGTTCTGGAAAAATGAGCTTTGAGAGCAGGAGTGACCAGGGCACAATACGAAGCCCTCTCTTTTCCCCCAATCCATTGGGGTATTCCTAATTTTGGCAACCATTGTGGTCCTTATTCTAAAGAAACAGAGAGAAGGGGAAACATGAACAGGACTCAGATCCAGTTGAGGCAACAGAGCATCTTGCAGGGATTGACAGTAATGCATTGGCTGCGTTGTTTACAGCGGCTTGTAATATGTGAGCAGAAGGGAACACCTGAGCCTCTGCCGGCAGCTGGGTGTTCTGTGACTGACCAACCACAAATATTATTAAACACAGGGAAGAAAGGAGAGGGCAAAATCCCTCTGGGTATCTCCCCCTTTTTGTCTCAGCATTTCACTGACTTTGATTCCCCCACGGAGCTCATTCGAGGGCGGCCTTCTCGCAGTCGCCTTGCCCTGCTTGCGCTTGGAAAAGCGCTACTAGGAGAAAGTCAGGAAATTTGCCAGGGCACAATTTTGGTACCGTCTCCTCCTTCTCTGAGTCTAAGCCAACCATTCTCAAACTTTGATCATCCAAGTATTTTTGGACTTCATCTCCCAAGATTCCTGGATATTATTGCCTATAGTGACTGGAGCTTCTGGGAGTCGGAGTCCAAAATACCTGGAGAACCAAAAGTTTGGGAATCTCTGCTCTAAGCTTCAGTGGTGCTATCCAAGTTATCTGGTCCAATTTCCAGCACAGTTTGGTCTGAATCCCATTAGAGAAGACATGCGAATGGACGGCACATGTAAAAGTCATGAAAAATGTAAATATATTGGGGATATCCGAGTGCAAATGGATCTTGCAGCACCTTTTGAAACTAACTGGGTGGAAGGAGTTGTAGCGTGAACAAACATTCGTAGACTTGGTCTAATTCCTCATGCGACAGCAATTGTTAATATTTTTTGAAAATAGTTCACATTGTTTTAACTCTCTGATTGTTTAATATTGGGTTGTTGTTTTTTTAATGATTTGAACTACACTTGTCCCTCCATATTCGCTAGGGTTAGGAGCACAAGACTCTCATAAATATGGGAAAAGCGCAAATAACAAAAACACCATGTTTTTACCTGAGAGGACACCTCTCTAGGAATCTCTAAGCCCTCCAAGGGCAACTCTGTGGCCAACGTCCGACAGACACTGACCATAGAACTGCCCTGGAGGAGCTACAAAGGCCTAGTAGAGTATCCTCTCTAGGAATCTCTAGGTCCTCCAGGGCAACTCTGTGGCCAACGTCCAACAGACACTGACCATAGAGTTGCGCTGGAGGAGCTACAAAGGCCTAGTAGAGAGTTCTCTCTAGGAATCTCTAGGTCTTTCAGTGCAATGTTTAGTTAAAGTTGACCATAGAGTTGTACCGGAGGACCTAGAGATTCCTAGAGAGAACATATTAATCAAATCTGTGAATAATCAAATCCACAAATATTAAAGCCACAAATATGGAGGGATGAGTGTACATGAATTTTTATTGTAATTTTCTGCCTTTTTATAAGCCGCCTTGAGTCCCGGCTTGGAATAAATAAAGCAATAGGTGACGGGTGGATATACAATGAAATAAGCAAATGAATAAATATCAGGATGCCAGTCTGTAAGTGTACATTTATGCTCCATTTCCATGATGCAAGAAGGGGATTCAGACCAAAACTGTGTTGGAAACTGGACCGGATACCTTGGATAGCCATCTTTTTCCTGTTATTTAATGGAGTTGTTTCCCTGATCTTTTGGATGGCGATAGGAAACGTGCCCACCTTTGCTTGCCTGCTACTCCTGCCCAGTTCTTCTGTTTGAGTTTTTCTCCTCTCTGTTCGGAAGTCACAATGACAACTGCTTGGAAGGGGAAACCAGCCGGCGGTGAACGCTGAAAGATCCCCAGAACAGAACACATGTAGTCATTTCTCCCTTGCCTTAGGAGGCCTTTGCAAAATGCCACTTTGACAAAAGGGAACCAGCAGCGAAACACGGAAAGGAAAGGTCCCCAGTGGCATTTTAAAATATATATATGAAGCACTTGTATGGCACCCCTTTATCTCAGGGCAGTGTGCAATACAAACAATTTCAGACATCTCCAGATTAAAAAGATGGGCTGAGCTCCTACATCACTGTGCGCATTTTGTAACTTTACAAATCAGAAATGCAGTGGAATGCTCCTAGTGAATTACAAAGATGTGCATTTAGACCAATGCACATCAGGCACTTCTGATGCAAATCAGGCATTTCTAATGCAAACTGGGCACTTCTGATACACATCAGGCACTCATGTGATGCTCCTTGCACATGTCTGGATTTGCACTGCGGAATGCCCTGATGTTCATCGGTACCCACATCAATGCAACAGGACATGACACATGAGTGGCTCCACCGTTGTGCAATGGAAGCATGTACATTGAAACACCACAACAGCCACAAGGTGTATATAGATATGGTGGAATTCCTCAATTCAGTTTTGCACACACATAAGGCCAGAGGAATGTCGTAAACCACACAAGGTTTAGATGAGAACCAGAGGCCAAAGCCCTGGACGCTGGCAACCTTCCTATATTCCTCGCCATCCTCTTTTGTTTCCCCAAGATTTTTCACAACCAGTAGGTTGTCACATATTGTCATCTCAAAAGGGAGGGAGGAGAGGGAAAGAAAGAAAGAGAGAAAGTAGAAGTCTTGTAAAGAGGAAAGTGGAGCGAACGCCGGAGGAAAATAGAACTAGACGTTTGATGAACGTTCCCTTCAAACCGAGATCACATCCAATTGAAGGCACACTCTGTCTCACTTCAGTTTGGGTTTCCATCCATAAAAGCCTCTTTCGGAACAGCTGAGCAACACAAGGATCTTTGGAAGAGTAAAAAGCATGCATCAGGGGTTTTCTAAGGGCCTGTTCATGGGGCAGAAAAGTGGTCCCTAGAAACACCCAAATTTTGCTCTTCCAGGAATAGATGAAATATAAATCTCTAAAGATTCAGGTTCTTTCCAAGAAAAAAAACCCTAAACTAGAAAACGTTCAACACAACATCATGCTGTGCTGTTCAATACTTTTCTTTTGCCTTTACCCTCCCGTTTCCAATATCTTTCTCTCTTTATCACAGGCTTCTTTTCCTTTTGCATTGCTAAGCTGCCCTGTTGTCTGCTCACAAGGCCGCAAGCGTGCCAATGTCAAGCCTTTTTAAGTCCCATTGATTCTCTGGGAGAATTAAGCATGTCCTTAGTCCTTCCCACGTTCAAAATCAATGGCGTTTGAAGTATTTAACCTTCTCTCTGGCGTATGCCTGATGTTCGAAGGAGCACCTTCGGTTTGGTTGAGCTTCTGTTGGAAGCACCTCCTGAGCCTGACATGAGTTTCTAGGTCTTTGTGGCATCAACGCAGCTCAGAAAAGTTACTGTTTGGAGTAACTTCAGCTATTGCCACACTGCAGAAATAAAGCAGTTTGACTCCGCTTTAATTCTGAGCAAGGGACAGAAAAGAAAGTTGCAACTGTAATTTTGGTGTTTTTGCAAAATTGCAGTTGCAAATCCCTTTTCCATCCCTCCTTCAGAGTAAGGTAGGAAATGTGTATCTTTGCACCATGATGGGAAAGTGAAGCCAAGATTGCATGAGAAACCCCTAATTAAACAAAAGACGACCATCGTCTTTCTTGGGAGCTTGCCAGCTGTCTAATAAGACATAGCCGGAGATCTTTATTAGTTAAAATGAATATTTAGACTCGGTGCCAAATTGAGAGATGACAGAGTTACTTAGGGACGGCGCGGCAACATTAGGCAAATGTTTCTCCAATCTGCTAATGAGGTTTCGTAACTTGGAGTGGCTTTGCAAGCGGAGCTTCGACATAATGGAAGCAGAAGACATTATGGCACAAGCTGTGGAGCCGTCCAGATCCTTTCTCCGGGTTTGGAAGATGCTCAAGGGGAAAAGAGAAAGGGAGAACGGCCAGCAAAAGATAAGTAAAAGATAGGGACCTGTTTAGAGCTGCACCTTTGCTGGACGAAGGGGTGGATTCCATGTTCACAATGCACAGTGTGATGCACATCTGCATGGGTACCATTAGAGAACAAGCAGAGGCACATTGTGGATTGTGAACTTTTTGCCCATTGCATAACAGTCCATGTTCCACATACAGGCCTCCTGTCCAGTCATCTGGCATGGCTCTTGTTCAATCATGCATGATGCAACTTATGCTATGGATGCCATTAACAGCATGCTGGTCATGGTCTCTGCATCTGACTTATCATCAGTCGCAAGAAATCGGTCCGTGCCCTTGCCTCGCCTTCTAGCAATATCTGGCAGGATGTCTTTGAGGCTGAAAATTGATTCAATTAAATTTGTATTTAATTTGTAGTCATTTGTGGCTGGACATTTTAGGCTTAAATGGAGCATTTAAGATTGACACCATTCTGGTTCCAGCTTCATGCTGCCTTCGGTGGGAGGGAGCATTGATCCGCCAGAGACACTTGAAAGCTAAAGGGCCCTATCTTGGAAAAACAAAGAGGGGTGGGTAACTCAAAGGAAGTTGTTGTTGTTACACACCTTTAGATCGTCTCTGACCTATGGGGATCATACCATTTCGTTTTCTTGGCATGATTTCTTCAGATGACATTTGCCATCTGAGGCTTAGAGAGTGCAACTCACCCAAGGATACGCAATGATTGGACAGGAATTTGAACCCTGGTCTCCCAGAATCCTAGTCCCCCACTCAGACCACTATAACATACTGGGTCTCGTTTTGTTAGATGTTTGTTGTTAACTGCAATCAGGTCAACTTCAAGTAATGTTAGGGGGCCTCCAAGTCCCGCTATCCTCAAGTGCCCTACTCAAATCTTGTAGATTCATGGCTACGGATTCCGTGATGGAGTCCATCCACCTGGAAAGTGGTTCTCCTCTTTTCCTATTGTCTTCTACCTTTCCAAGCATTATTGTATTTTCTAGAGAGACATGTCTTTTTATGATGTGTCCAAAGTATGACAGTCTCCCTTTAGTTGTCTTGGCTTCCAGGAAGAGTTCATGCTTGATCTGCTCTTGGACCCTTCGGTATCCACAGAACATTTCTCCAACACATTGTTTCAAATGGGTTGATTTTCTTCCTACCCCTTTCTCCACTGTCTAGCTCTCACAACCGTACATAGAAATGGGAAATACAATGGCATGGACCATCCTAACTTTAATATTCATTGATCTCTCTTGAAGACATCTAGTTCCTTCATGGCTGCCCTTCCAAGTCCTAGCCTTCTTCTGCTTTCTTGACCACAGTCTCCATTTTGAGTAATGGCCGAGTCAAGGTTAGCTGTTGTATCTTGCTATTTGACTTGAGGGAACATAGAAAGATGGATGACTCCAAGGAGGAAACATAGTCAAAAGTGCTTGAGACCCATATCAAGAGAAATGTGGGGTATAACTTGATAAATAGGTAGCCTTCTGACCCAAGCTGTGTTCCACAGCTCCCCAGATCTTTGGAAGATCCCCACACTATTTGCACGCTTCCTGGAGAAAAGGGCAATTTATTAGTGCTTCTCAAGGATGGAGCTCATTTTACTCAACCTGGGAAGCATTTGCATCTGTTGTATATGGATGCGTCGGAGGCACGTTGCCGTTTCTTTAATCTGCCAGGCTGGTGGGCAGACGATTGCGCAGGCATAACCAAGTGCCTTTCCAATCTTCCCGGGTTCCTCTGGAGAATCTTTATTTTTAAAAAGTTCCAAAACTAATATTTTCTGGAAGCTTTAAGATGGATTTCTATATGTGGCACAGCATTTCAGACACGAGTCCCAAATGCTCAGGTTTGATTTTTCCTGCTTTAAAAGGACATGTGGACATAGGGAAAGAGATGAGGACCGACAGAAATTTGCAACCCAGTCAGTCCCAGAGCAGATTATGAAATATCGAGCCTACAAACAGAGATTCAGCACCTCTGGGGAAAGAAAATGGGTTTGTGGCTTGAGCGGTGAGAGGCGTTCGGGGAGCCATTCCAAAACAGATTGACAAAACATATTAATTAAATCTCCACCGACAGGATCAGAACAGCAGACTTACTGAAAAAGAAGTGATACTTATTTGATGATGCCTCACTGCTTCCTAGATTCTTTCCCCTCCCAATAATGTAATTATTAATTTTAACACAATCTAATTGTCAACCCAAACCATAAGCAGATTTCCCAGATCAGTACGGGTTACACTTGGTGACCCTGAGGTTATTTCCAACTCCGTAATCCTATGGCCATAACAATTATTATTATTATTACTCTTATTATTTATATCCTGCCTCTCCCTACGGATCAATCCAAGACTGAAATTCTTCTTCTCCGTTTCCCAGAAACCTGCTGCAGAAGAAGCCGAATTACCGATGAGACCGAGGGAAAAGAAAGATTAAAACCCCCTGCTCTTCCCAAGGAACAGAGTTTGTTGCCATCTGAACAGCAGAACAAATATCCAAATGTGTTGCAAATGCTTTTTTCTTTCCCTCCAGGAAAGTGTACACAGATGTTCGCATCCTCCTCCATGGGGAAGAAGGAGCAGCTGAGCAGCCTCAAAAGAGGCAGAAACAGAGCTGGGAAGGCAAGGGGACATGTCTGTGCCGTGATTTCCCCGTTCTGATTTACTTCACTTGCAAAAACGAAAGCTCCGCGTCGATCCAGAGGCAACCGCAATCCACACTGCTGAGTTAATGCAGCACAACGCTGCTTTAACTGCTATGGTTCAATGCTGTGGAGTCCTGGGATCTGTGGTTTCTTGTGGCACAATTCACTAATGGTCTACCTCTCGTGCCTTACCTGGAGGAGGCCTTCTCAGGTGAAGATGGAGAAGAGGAGAACCTGGATGGTGGCCACCAGCAGCAGCCAAAGCAGGTGGCACCCGGTTGTAACCAAAGCAGAGCCCCATCCGTCCCAGGAAGCACCTGCAAATTTGGAGAAGGACATGGAGACTTTAGAGTTAATGGGCAAGCTGGGCTAATTCACTACTAGCTATAAGTTAGCTTAGACAAAGTCTTTCTGGTGCTGAGGACAACAGGCCCAACACCTCTTGGTAACCTCATTTGATGTCCTCAGCTCCATGAATCTCCGACTTTGGCTTGCAATTGGAACAATCTTTCTGCAACTCAGGAGCCAGTGTGGTTTGAGCGTCCGACTATGACTCTTGAGAGCAGAGTTTGAATCCCACCTTGGCCATGAAACCCATTGGGTGGCCTTAAGAAAGTCCCACTCCCTCAGCCTCAGAGCATGACCATGGCAAACCCCCTCTGGACAAATCTTGCCACAGTAGGTTCACCATAAGTCAGAAAAGACCTGAAGGTTCTGCAGCTCCCTTCTCCATTTTGGACTGCTGTGTTTGACTTTGGACTGTTCTGCTTCTATGGACATGAGTATCAGGTTGTTGTGAGTGGCCTGGCTTTCCTCTGGTCAGCCTCTGTGGACTGGCAGTATTTGCACCTGGTTTCTTTCCTGCTTTAAAATAGGATGTCATTGTTGTATAATCCCCATGTAAAGCTCCATCTTCTCAAATTAAAATCTCAGCCACTGAGCCTTAATGCCACTAAGGCCAGACTCTTAATGGTTAGTGCAAACTAGAGTAGATGCACTGGCCAATGGGTTTTACCAATGTCATTCACTCATCATTCTCTGATCAATGTGTTTTACCAATGCATTGATCGTGCACTGATCAATTGGCTTTACCAATGCCATTCACTCATCATTTGATCAATGAGTTTTACCAATGCACTGATCAATGGGTTTTACCAATGTCATTCACTCATCCTTCTTGATCAATGCACTGATCAATGGGTTATATCAATGTCATTACTTATCATTCACAGCCTGATTCAGTGGATTTTCTCTAGTTGGGTCTAACCAATAGGATTAAGAACTATGTTTCCTAATTCATCCTTTTTCCAGATTTCCACCAGTTTTACCTCTTCGTCTTGAATAATCCAAAAGTTGGCTTCGAGTGTCAAGAACCCTCCAGTGTAAACCTTTCAAAATCCCTTCCCATCTGTGTTTTTCCGTCCGCATGCCAAGAGCAACCTCATCGAAGAGCTTTGCAACCTCCTGGGGGAAGGAGTCTTTTAATTGACAGATGGCTTTCCCTGTCGCCTGGGCAGGCGAGTCTCAATTGCTCATTCATTTTTAACAACAGTTATTTGCTTTCTGTAACTTCCAACTAGGATGAAGAGAGATCAAGCTGCACAACTTTGATTCGGGGCAGTGACATTTCAATCTAAATGTCCCAGACCAGCACTCTCAGGGAAGAGAGACCAAATGGACCATGGCTGGTTGCAAAAAGGGGCAGAAAGAAAGGGAACGGGTATCAGAGTTTGGAAATGTTATCTGGCAGGATTCTCCAGCTTCTTCCTCTTCCTCCTCCTCATTCTCCTTGTCACCCTACTCATTCTTTCTTCTTGTTGTTCTTCTTCTGCCCCGTTTCCGCCTTCTCCTTCTTCTTCCTCTTCCCCTTTTCCACTGTTTTCTTCTTCTTCCTTGGAAATGTCTGTATTGAACAACAAGTCAAGAAATCTAAACAAGGCTGACATGCTCCCAGTCCTTCTGTATTCCTGTCCATTGTTTTTAATCAGAGAAACAAGAATTTCTTGCTCGAATAGTCCGCAAGCCAATTGTTCGCCTAACATACTAAACAATACTAAATGGAGATATGGGGGGAAAGAAAATTATTTCGGCCGTAGGGGTATAGAGAAAGGCAGGGATGGAAATTGCGCTCGCTCAGCCTTCGCGGAGGAGGAGGAGGAGGCATGGCTGCCAGGGATCAATTAATTGAATGCAGTCAGAATAGGATTCCATGATTATTAATGGTCAGGATGCATCTTTGCCAGAGGGACAGTCTACCTTTTGGAGGGAACTCCATCCTTTCGTGGCGTTTTGCCTGCAATGGGGTCCCAATGCCCAGAATTTCCCTTTTCCTCTCCTTGCAACCTTGCGGTTGCAAATTCACTCCATCGCTTGCAACTTTTACAAGACCTCCATTTTCCCCGGCATCATGAATGATGCCACCGAGGAGCTTTGACCGAACTCCATCTGTGCCACATTTCGCAAAGGCATTTCCCCCGTTCCTTTTCTTTTTTTTTTTAATGCGCAGAGGGAAATTTAGTGCCCTCTTTCTTTAATTCAAGGCCTATAAAGTCAGGAAATACCACAACGATAAACTTTATTTTTATGTAGTGCCTCTCGTGTAAGCCGCGTCATAAAGCCCCTTTTACGGCCCGCGACGTTGTAATGCGGTGTATGATATGACTACTTGAGAAAATAGCCATTAAAGAAAGAAGAGAGAGAGAGAGAGAGAGAGGAGACGGTGTGGACCGGGGGGAAGGAAAGTCTTCCGTTACCAGACTTGCGAAACATGGAGGCCTTTAAAAAGTCAAGCGAAATAGAGATGGTGAGGAGAAGCTGGAAAGACCCCAGGGACTCATTCCTGGCCACTAAGCTGAGGACCAGGAGCCACCCACTGACCTCAAACTGTGCGATTAGGGGTTGCCAAATTTCAGGACCTGGCTCTGAATTCCCAATATTTGTGGGCCATCTCCCAATGGCTCAGTGGGGATTCAAACCCTGATCTCCAGGGCCATAGTCCAATGCTCAAACCACTGCACCACACTGGTGCTCAGGTAGAACAGTTTAAATAGGATAGATTAAATTAAATTGATGTAATAAAGAAGATTTAATAAAATTAAGTTCACCTAATCGGAGACTAGGAAGGGACAACAAGGGATATCTAATCCATCCTTCAACCTCATGCAGGAAAACACAACTAAAGCACTCCTGAGAGATGTCCATCCAATCTTTCTTCAAAGACCAAGAGAAAGTCCTCCCTGAAAGATCTTAAAGCTCAGATAGGCTCATAGAGACACAGTCTTTCGGGTAGCCTAGGTCCAAGCCTTATGGGGCCTTATAGGCCATAACCAGTACTTTAATTGATGCCTAGAAATGGACCAGTAGCCAGTGAAGTCAATTGCTTCTGCAAGGGAACTTGCACATGTGTAAGACACCAGTGAGAATCATTGCGATGCATTAGTTTGAGCACTGGACTATAATTCTGGGGACCAGGATTCAATTCCTTGTTCAGCCATGGAAACCCACTGAGTAACCTTGGGCAAGTCACGCACTCTCAGCCCTAGAAAACCCCATTATAGGTTCACCTAAGTGACTTGAAGGCACACAGCAACAAGACATCACCAGTAGGGTCCCAGCAAAGAGCCATGACTATACTACACAGCTTTATCCCAGTTCGATAAGGTTTTAATTCTCATGGCTCATGGCTCCCTCCAACGGAGTGCAGTTTTAACATTTTCTGCTAGAAAGCAAAGAACTGGAGGATGCCATCCTGTGCCTGTCTGAAAGGGCAAGTCAGGGATGGGTGCCCTGCTTAAAAATATATCCATTAAGCAAAAGCCAGCCTCCAAGCAACAGAATGAGATCAAGACGGATCCTTCCCCCAGAGACCTCCATGAGAGCCGAAGTCATCTGCGGCGCTTTATTAAATTTCAGATGCTAATGGGCCCAGAGATCTGGACTGCATGTTGCGCCTGATATCAGAGACCTGAAGAACGTTTCCCAGCCAGAGCAAATGAGTGCTTTATTAAGGGAAAGATCGGGGCATCGGATATCTTCCAGACAAAAAGAGCTGGATGCTCGTAACAACGCTTTCGTTGTCATTCCACAAATGGCTGCCTGAAGGACCCACAAACACTTGAGGTGACACCTCGCTCTTGTGCATCATCCAATTTGCTGCATTGGAGTTTCTCTTTTACAGGCTGGGAAAGCGAGAGGGCCTTTTCGCCTCCTTGACAAGGGAGAGTTATGTCGGTCTGCTCCGGCATAAAAATAAAAAGGTTTCTGGACATCTTAAGACTGTAACCAATTTCCTTTTCCATGGGTCTTTTGGAGAAGGGGGGCAATGTGGATGAAATGCACAGCTGAAGACCCCTTATTCACCCCAATGGCACCCCCAAATCTGTTTCAAAGTATAGGGTCCAGGACCAGGTGCATTATTTCCCTCACCAAGAATTCAAGATGAAACGGATTTTCTGGACCCATTTCAAACTGGCTTCCGGGCGGGCTATGGAGTTGAGATTGCCATGGTCGCCTTAGTCGATGATCTCCGTCTGGGCATGGACAGGGGGAGCGTGTCCCTGTTAGTGCTTTTGGACATCTCAGGGGCCTTCGATACCATCAACCATGGTATCCTTCTGGATCGCCTGAGGGAGTTGGGTATCGGGGGCACTGCTTTGCAGTGGTTCTGTTCCTACCTCTCGGGTAGATTCCAGATGGTGCAGCTGGGGGACTGTCACTCCGATAAGAGGGTTATCAGTACGCTGATGAGACCCAAATATGTTTCTCTGTGTCTCCGATTGATGCAGTGACTAGGGATGGCATCTCTCCTCTAAATGCCTGTCTGGAGTCGGTAATGGGCTGGATGAGGGAAAACAGACTCAGTTTGAATCCAGAGAAAACAGAAGTACTGGTGATAGGCTCTCCTGGCCCGGGGAAGGAAATTTTTCCACCTGTCCTGAATGGGGTCACCCTCCCTGTGAAGGACTCTGTTCGCAGTCTGGGGGTGCTTCTGGACTCGTCGCTCCACTTTACATCTCAGGTGGATGCGATGGTCAGGAGCACCTGTTATCAGCTTCGGCTGATACGCCAGCTGCGACCCTACCTGGGCCGGGGGGACCTTGAAACGGTGGTACACGCTCTGGTAACCTTTTGGTTGGATTTCTGTAATGCGCTCTACATGGTGCAACCCTTGTACCAAACTCGGAAGCTTCAATTAGTGCAGAATATGGCAGCCAGACTGGTCACTGGATGTCCCAGGGCCAGTCATATAACACCTGTTTTGAAAGATCTTCATTGGCTGCCCATTCACTTCCGAGCGCAATACAAGGTGTTGGTTATAACCTATAAAGCCCTAAATGGCTTGGGCCCAGGGTACTTGGAGGACCGCCTCTCCCCATACAATCCACCCCACACTCTCAGGTTGGGTGGGAAACATCTTCTAAGAATTCCAGACACACGCTATAGTGTAACTCGGAGGGCATTCTCCATTTCAGCCCCTCAACTCTGGAACACCTTGCCCGACGAACTCCGTACAGCCACCTCCCTTGATGCTTTTAAAAGGACTCTGAAGACCTTCCTTTTTCACCAGGCTTTTCCCCCATGAGCTTTTTTGTGATCCTTCTCCCCTTCTAGTGATGTACATATGCATTTTCTCTTGTCAGCTATGTGTATTGGGTTTTTTATGATGTTTTAACTGTTTTTATATTGTATATGTGGGGGGTTGGACGGGTTTTTGTCGTTCTATATTGTTTTCATATATCTTGTACACCGCTGTGATCATTGAGGAATAGCGGTATAGAAATAAATTTATTATTTATTATTATTATTATTAACCCAGGGGAAGGCAATGGAAAACCTCCACTGAGCAAATCTTGCCAAGAAAACCCCACCATAAGTTGGCCTTAGCATCGCCATAAGTGATGGTGTGTGCCTCCAAGTTGTGTCCAACTTATGGCGATGCTATGGCCAACCTATCGTGGGGTTTTCTTGGCAAGATTTGTTCAGTGGAGGTTTGCCATTGCCTTCCCCTGAGAATGTATGACATTTTAGCCAAGGTTGCCCAGTCAGTTTCCATGGCCAAACTGGGAATCGAATCCCAGAGTTGCAATCTACCACTCAAAGCAGTACACCACACTGAATCTATGGGAATTTGTAACAGCAACCAAGGCTGCAGATCTCAGTCCTACTTGATAGCCTCCTGGGCTGCAAAATGGACATCAACATCATCATCATCATCATCATCATCATCATACTTTATTTATATAGCACTGTAGATTTATTGGATTGCAACACCATCGTAGGCTTGAAGTAACCTCTTATTCCAGAATGAACAGTGGCAGAAGCTACTAGGCCAAATGGTGGGACACTGCAAGGGTCCAAATGTGGCTCGTGGGCCACCTCTGCCCAAAGTCAAGTCTGCTTCACTTTTTCCACAAGGCTCTTGTACGCTCCGTTACGAACTTGGAAGAAGCTCAAAGTCATTTGGATCCTCCAGGATCCAAGAAGGAGGTTTGTCCAACACACAAACGCACACAAATGCACAAAAGCACTGGCTGACGTACGCACGCACGCACGCACACACACCCCCTCTCCGAGATGGGAGCCGAGATCGGAGGACGATTTAATTCTTTCATTACTAGAATCCAATTTTCCTCCTGACGGGAACGAAATGGAGAGAGGATAATAAGCCCAGCGCTGGGTGCAGCCGCGATCTGTGCTTAGTGTCATTAATGAGGACAGCTTCATTAACAAGCCGAATTGCAAAAGAAGAGAAAACGAGAAGCTGGGAAAAGGGAGGGAGGGCGTTTCAGCCTTGCAAGTTATTGCCTGGGAGTGCATTGGAGCAAACAGTGCTGCTCAAATGACATTTGCTAGCGGAGGGGAGAACATGGGACTGAGAAGGCTATTCCTTTTCTTTTTGTCTCCTTTCTTGCTGCATCAGGCCCCAAACCAGTGAGAAATATTTCGGTGATAAGATCTGATCCTGAAACTAGTGGATTAATCACCCTTTGTGCCACCGTCTTCTTAGCCATTGAAAGCAAATTGGAATTAAAGGCCAACAGTGGCCACAATTCCTGGCTGCATGGTGCAAGTGGAGCAGAAATCATGGATAACGTGCAAACGTCATATTCAAATAGAGCAAACGGAGACCTGCATGTGAAACTTAGTGCAAATGCAGATCCACATCAATGCAGGAAAAGTTGCTAATGAATGTGTTTTGACATTGCGCACTGCTGTTGACCCATAGGATGTGAGCCATGCTCATGGACCATATTTATCTGCATACCTTACACCATGTCGGTACTCAGTATGAGGACAGTGTAACATAACTTAGCAGGCAGATAACTACGCTGGGATGCTGTGGCGGACTTTGCAAAGCTCTAAATCCAGAAGCATCCCAACAGTCAAGCTGACTATAAACTTCCTGTTGGTTGCGCTCACTATGCATCCTTCTAAAATATCCATTTGTGTGGCTTTCAGATGCCTGAATATCAGTGCTTTTTGACGTGAGGGGCTGGCCATTTTCCCTCCAGTGTGCCAGGGACCATGCTTGCATCCATTGGCTACCCTTTCTTTCTTTCCTTCCTTCCTTCCTTGGAAACCTTCCAGGGGCCATTGGCCAATGGCTGGTGGGATGGCACCCATCCAGGGACCACCACTTTGAGTCGCAGCGCCGCTGTAAACAGATTGCTTCTGAACACAGTCCTAACGGAACGGGGCTCTGCCATTATGCCGAGAGAAAGTTAATTGTTTTAATTAAAGCTAATGTAGTAAAAGCAGAAGCACCAACAGGGTGTGTATAAAAAGCCACCAGGAGGAGTTCATTACAGCTTTCAATATGCCATTGGTTGGCACTGGGTTCGCGTTTCAAAGGGCAACCGAGGCACGTCCTCCAACTGTCCCGATCTGGCCGGGAGAGTCTCGGTTAATCTTCTGTCATCTCACTTTTTCAGCCACTTTGAACATGTCCTGGTTTCTCTTTTCTTCTCTTGCTTTCCCACTTTCTCCTCTGTTTGCTCCAATTGTTGCAGACTGAGGCCTCAGCTCTCCTCCCATCCTTTTCTGGCATCGTCCAAACCCTGGTTCTGGTGCAAGTCATCCACCCGGCATCTTCAGCACCAGAACTAGGCTATAACAACCTTAAAGCAAATTTAAAAATACCTCTTACTCCGGATTTTCTGGGAACATCCAGGGCCATCCATTGCTATGCTGGGGCACCAGCCCCCCGTCCCCAGCATCTTCTCTCCCTCAGAGCCTATACATAGCTAGGAGAAGGGGATTAGGAAGGCAAAGCCATTCCTCTGCTCCTGTTTGCTGGGGTTCAGCTGTGCTGCTCCTCAGGATCCTTTCTGCCTTCAGGGTTGCTGTGATAAATGGACGCGTTTCATCTTTCAAGGCTGAAATAACTTCTCTATTAGCGTCTGCCTTTGCCTCGGGCAGACTAAACAAGGATGATATGGATGAGACCCCTCTCGCCGAGGCATCCAGAGGGAGAAACGTGTGGGCCTCCAAACGTTGTGGGACTACAACTCCTAGCATCCCCAGAGAGCACAGCCAGCTGCAGAAGGCATACCCTCTAACGTTTCATGGATGAAAACCAGAACGTGGTCCAGATGGCAGAAGCTATGGACGAAGAACACACAAGCTAGCAGAGGCTGCAGCAGTTTGATTTTTCCTGAGTCCTCTGGGAAGGGCAAAATAGCTCCCCTCCTTCCCTTGGCTGAGTTAACTGGTTGTAAACTACAGTGGTACCCCGGGTTACGAATTTAATTCGTTCCTCGGCGCCGTTCGTAACCCGAAAGATTTCGCAACCCGAAAAAGCCATAGCCGCTAGCGCTGGAAAGCCGCGATTTCGTGCGAAAAAGCGCCGAAAAGCAACAAAATTTTTTTCGTAAGCCGAAAAAAAAAACGTAACCCGGAACAGTTTTTTCCTATCTAATTTTTTCGTATCCCGGAAATTTCGTAACGCGGTCATTTCGTATCCCGGGGTACCACTGTATTTTGGCACTTTGGACTCGGTTTGCAGCAGTTCAAGTAAGCTGAGGACAAAGGGAGAAAGTGGGAAGAGGACAGAGATTTACATGCAGCCCTTCCTTCTTGTCTAACGAAAGTGGAGGATTTGCAACCTCGACCCTCGTCTGGAGAGGACCCATGAGAACTAAAGACGCCAAGACGTTTGCTTTTGCCTGAACCTACTGGGAATGTCATCAAGCATAATCCACAAAGCGTCAACCACAGCTACACTGTTCAAATAACAACCCCTGACTTTAACAAATGAGGGAACGTACACAACCGTTTAAAGCCAGGGCTCTCCTCTTGAGATGCTCTGAAGACCAGAGAAGAGGGTCTGGGCCTTGAGACCTCGCAGCCCTAGTCTGGCCTCTCTCTGGCCAATGCACCAAGGCCACTCTCTTGACCTCAGCATGGGTCATCCCTTCGGCCCAAGGCCTGGGAGGATACCAACCTACATTCAGGCCGCATCCATCTTTCCCATCCCTTTATCCCACCCTTCATCTCAAGCGTCCACTGTCAGCCAAATTATCTCTATATATAAAAAGCCATGTACATAATTATGCAGTCGCACTATATAACCCTTCCTTTGCCGCAGCGGCCAAGCCCTTCTGATCAAAGTGGACAAGAGCAATCGTGTTAAAGTCCAACATGACCACAGACAAGGGCCCTTCGTTTAGCCAATGCCCAATGATGTTTGCTAATTGCATGCTCATTTGGGCTGAGAGGGGCTGACACATGACTGCCATGTACTAGAAGGAGTAGAAACTACTATTTCTATTTCTTAAATCGACTTCATAAGGTCGCCACAGCTAGCTAAGGCTTAATTTTGGGTCCCCAGAGGATGCAAAGCATGGTTTTATAACAGGAATAGAGCCAAGGGGCTAGTTGTGTGCATCCCCAGGGCTTCCTAGACTGTCCCAAGCACCATACAATTTTAAGAAGCATAGTGTTTTCCAGATTGCATATTATTTTGGAAAACACGGTCACACACTGAAGAACACCCGAGAACAGCGGTTCCCAACCTGTGGGTCGCGTCTCCGTTGGGGGTCGAACGGCCCTTGCACAGGGGTCACCTAAGACCATAGAAAAACACATATTTCCATGAATCCCCTTTCCTCTGCTCTCAGGAAAAATATTCTTTTTAAAGTGCTGCAATACACCTTTCAGAGATTTGGGGCCTGCGGGGTCCAGGGCTTCACATCCCACTCCCTCGTAATCCTTGAGAAATATTGTTTGAGAAAATGTAATGAAAATTATGCAGCTAATCTACTTTAATAACCCAAGCAAGGAGGGCCGCCGCCGCCGCCGCCGCGCACACTGGACAGTCTAATAATTTTGACAAAATATTAGCTGTCGCTTCCCATCAGTTTCAGGGGGGACTGGCGCATGCATTAATGAGGGCGGCTAATTCATCAGGCTAATCCGCCATAAAGACAGAAGAGGCGCATGGGTTGGACTGTTAATCTTCTGCCGGCTCTTTTGCTGGCCTGAAAAAGTAAAAGATGGGCATCTTACCTAGTGGGACGTGTCAAAGAAACCTTTGGCTTCTGCGGGAAATGATGCTTCTTTTCTCCAAAGATGTTCGGCGGCTTGGTCCAGACATAAGCAATATCATTGGAAAGAATGTCCTAACTTATTTCCTTCAAAATGGTTGAAAAGTGTTATTATTATATTTGTATTATTTTATTGTAACCCACCTCGATCCACAGGGAGAGGTGGGCTAAAAATAAATATTATTATTATTGCTATTATTAATAATAATATCCCACCCTTCTCCCAAGGCTGGGACTCAGGGCGGCTTGCGACATTAAGAAAACACCATGCAGTTAAAAACATACCAAAAATAGTATATTAAAATAGAAATATTAGTATTATTATTATTATTACTTTGTGACCAGGAATCACAATGTTTAAGCCGAATTTGGGAGCTGTGCTAGAATCCTAGGTACTGTACATCCATTGGTCTTTGTTGTATGTTGGGGAAAAGACTGTTTCTAAACCTCATTATGCAAGCTTTTGTTTTTCTTCTTCTTCATCGCCATCTTCTTCTTCATCATTATCTTCAGTGACTTCATCATCTTCATATTTTTGTTTGCTAGGCTTGCAAATCCACACTTTCCAAATGAACATCTCACCCTAAATCATATACTTAGGCTGCATCTGCACTGCAGAAATAATCCAGTTTGACACTGCTTTGACCGCCATGACTCCACTGTATGGAATCCTGGGATTTGCAGTTTGTTCTGGCACCAGAGCAATCTGAGAGAGAAGGCTAAATAGCTCACAAAATCCAAACCTTGATTCCTCCCCCCCCCCCCATTTTATAGCAAGCAGATTGATTTGTTTTCCGTTGCTGTCTGGCCGTTGCTTCCTTGTGTTGTTTTACGAGAATCTTGGAGGCCTTGATAGTTTGAGATTTTAGAGGTCCAATAAAGGTATTAGCAAACCTTGCTTTTTGTTTGGTTTAATCGCTGTGTTTGTTTTTACAGTCTTCACCGTACGTTGCTGCGATGGCCCTGCTAAAGAGAAAAAGAGAAATCCTGCTCTTTTCTCTGTGCGTGTTAATGGGCTCCGATAATGATTTTCATCAAAGACGAACCTACTCATTACACGAAAACCTGCTCCCCCTGAACTGAAATAGCTGGAGAATTCAAATTTGCAAGTAGATGGAGGGATAGGGCAAGAAGGTACCCAGATCCCCAGGAGGAATGCAACCCTGAAAAGCCACAAGCCACCATGGTCATGTCTGCCATTTTGCACCAAGGAAGGAATTCAACCCAAGGCCTCGCCATCTCCGATTCAACCTCCCATCTCTATTCTTAGCTTAGCTCCTTGCAAGTCATGTCTTTGCAATGCTCTTCACACTTAATCGTCCAAGCTGCGGCATCGGTGCTTCTGCGAGGGAACGCCAGCGATGCTTCTGCGCTGGCTTTCATGTCCCAGGTTTTGAGCGAGGAGGCAGTTAATCAGCCTTGTTCTTTCCAGACCTTCATAGGAGCCCAGGTGCCTCAGGCTACGTCAGTATGACATTTCAGACAATCTTGATACCTGAGTGATTGATGCTCCGTTCGCTCTCCGTCGCAAGACCTGCCTTATACCTTCTGGGACCATTTGTCTGTCTAGCCTAATAATGTCTGCTCTGGCTCACGTTGACTTTCTGGGATCTCGGGCAGAGTGCCGTGCAAGACGCAAATGTTTCCACTGGAAGTGTCAAAGCATCATAACAGTTTACGCCTGGAATAAAGGATCATCTAATCCAATCCATTTCCTGGGCAAGGAATTCACAGACATACTTCAGAGGGGGCTATCTAACCACTGTTTTAAAATCTGCAGGTAAGTCCATTTCTTTCCAGCGAAGGCAAGTCCATTTCACTGTCAAATAGCTCTTGCATCAAGAAGGTCTTCTTAACGTTTAGACAGAATCTCTGCCTTTGTAATGTGAATCTGTCCCTGTCGGTGGATTGTGTTTGGACCTCCATACGATGAATCCCAGATGATGTTGGCTGTATTTCAGAGGAAGGAACTGGAAAAGCCACCTCTAAGTATTTGTGGGCTAAGAAAACCCTCATGGAGTTGCCATAAGTCAACAGGCGACTTGGAGGCACACGCAGAAACTACACATTGTGACATAAGATAGGCATTTTCGCCATAGAAACCGTTCTGTAATTTTGCATTTAATGGGAGAACCTTTGGTTGGGATAATTCACGTCATTACGCCTGTTTGTGGAAGGTGTGCAGGGTGTTTTTTGGAAAGCATTTTCCCCCTTTTCAAAAGCTGGAGAAACAATGGTGGATGGAGATGCTTGTGGCACCGTCAGACGTGTGCCAAGAGGTGCTTGGGATTTGAATTCAGGCTCCTCTCTCCTTTTCCTCCCGTTCATTCTTCTAAGAAAAGAACTTTTATTACAATCCTTAGAAAACCCTTTCCTTCGCTTTTTCCAAAACGGCGTTAAAAACTGGACTGGGGATTGCAATTAGGTTGTCGAGGGACGTACGGTAATTGAAGCTTCCTTAACTACTGTATCCAATTTCGCTCAGGGAAGTGCATCTGCCAGAAGAATGCTGCGGGAGTTTCCTAGCAGTACAATTGCATGGAGACGCTGAAATCACAGCAAGGACAATGCAATACTGCTTGTTGGTTTTAATCTTTCTCTCCACTCTGGTGCCACTCATTATCTGCTGGAGTCTTTTTAAGGACCAAGGGAAGAGACTGTCTAAAATTCTTCCAGAGCCTCCAAAGCGTTTCTGGTTTGCATCAGGTGCTCAGGTTGCACACCAACGCTTCCCAGTTGGTGTCCAGATGTGCATTTGAGAGTGCCTTGTTGCACACCGGTGCCCCATTGGGCATCTGGCCATTGTGCATTAATCACTCCACAGTCTACCATTGGAGAATGAATGCCCATATGTCACACCGCATGCCATCTCCTAGGCGAATATGGACACCACAAAACTACGCAGTTCCATTTCCCAGTCCACTTACAGAGTCCCATCCTGAAGTCCAGCTGTTATTTCCAAATGCTCCGCTGCAATGCTAGAAGTTTAGAGGGGGGAGGAAAAATTCATTTGGGAGAGAAGACTTATGGGGTAAAGTATGCTCTCATTTCCACCCCTAAACCCAATTTCCTGTCCCTTTTTGGAAGACCACTGCAGTTGCAAACAGGCAGGAAGTGTGAAATTATCCTTACCAAGGTGAACCAATCTGCCCGGCTTTGTCACTGACCTTCAGACGGCTGGGTTTTAAGCCCCAGTTAATTCTGCAATTTGGCTTTTGTGCCGCTGAGGTTTAATACTTTGGGCAGAGGGGTCGGAGGCACGCGAGCCCTGAAGCTGTTTGCTGGTTTAATCCGAATGATGATTCTCACTTCATTTTCCTTCCTCGACAAAATGAGCGGGTTATTAACGAACAAAGCCTTCCTCATTTTCCAGTTTGTTGGCTTCCTTGCTACCTGCGCCGTGGGCCGTCAAGATGGAAATCCCATCCCTGGTCTATCTGGGGCAGGAATTATCCGATCCGTTCTTTCCGACGTTCTGCCTCCCAGGTTCTTTTGTTCAGCCAGGGAAATGCATTTCAGAGCTTATAGTTTTCATTCAATTAATTAAGCCATGGCTCCCTCCTGCACAAGCCAAGGCAAACTTTCCCCAAACGTCCTTCGAATCCCCTCCTTTGCTAGCTGAGATGCTGGCGAGGAAAGGCCAGTTTGGAAACCAAGTTTTCCAACATTCACCCTAAACCCTTTTTGGGTTCATCTGGATGCAACTTGTTCTCATGGGCCTTCAAGTTACCTCTGACTTGCAGCAACCCGACCCTGGGGATTTCTTGGCAGGTTTTCTTTAGAGGAGGTTTGCCACCATTGCCTTCCCCTTGAGCTGAGAGAGTATGACTTGCCCAAGTTCAAACAGTGGGTTTCCATGATTCGATCCCTGGTTTCCCAGAGTCCTCATCCAATGCTCAAACCACTACAACAGCGTGGCTATCACCCAACCTATGGTTTCATCATGAGATGAATTGACAAGCAATAACTCAGTGGCCAGCATCTTATTAGCAACATACACATTCATAGGTTGCCTTATGCATGTGGAGCGATTTTTGGTTTGTTTTGGACAATGATCATATTCAGCAAGTGGAGTTGCAAATATGGGACCACTCCATGGGTAGTAGGGCATTAAAAGTTCCCAGAGTAATGTGAGAAGGCACATTTCCTCTACGTATTGTGCATGGTAGTCACACAGTGGGTTGTCAGCCAGGCACACTTACTTTTGATGCCATGCGTTGCATTGCCTTGGCATTCAGGGACTGCACAACGTAACTCCACCAGCGGATATTTATTTGACACTGAAGCAATGTAGGGATTTCAGTCAGAGTTTGTCTTGTGTTACTCCCTCAAGTTCTGTGAAAGAGGGAGACAGTGACATGGCTGACCATTACATTTCCCTTCCCAACTCTAACCTGAACATGATTTTGCAGGGGGATTTATAAATTTACAGTGCTATATAAATAAAGCTTAATAATAATAATAATAATAATAATAATAATAATAATAATAATAATCAGTTGACACTTGCCACTTCATTTCCTTAACCTTTTGCCTCCTTCCTCCCATCTCCCCTCCTGTCCAAACGGAATCTGCGTGGCTTAATCAACTTTGCCTTTCCGTGATAACGCCACATACACTCTTTTCATGTTTCCAAACAAAACTATATATTCTAGATTCTACGCTCAGCTCCAGGGCAACTTGGAGTCCTTCAGGTCACAGGACTACAACTCCCATCATTTCCCACCAGGATCTATACTGGTTAGGATTGATGGGAGCTGCAGTCCTATTGGACTGCTGCCCACTCATCAGATTGCTAATCCCCCCCCCCAAAACTTACCTCCAGATGTGAATCTGATCCTCCAATGACTCCTGAAAAACCTTGTGTTCCACCTGTACATCGCACCTGGGAAAGAAGTCATAATCTAGCCATGCCCTCTCCCCTGCGCAATGTATTCCATTCGGGACAAATTTCCAACAAAATAATTTATTTTCATATATAAAAATACAAACAAACTCCATCTCTATGGGGGAGGGAGATAAGGCTACAAAACCAACCCAATCTCCAGACAAGCCGGAATCATTGCCCTTGAAGGCCTGACAGCCTCAGTGACCTTCTCTGAGTACTGTTTCAGGGTGAGAGGGATGCATTTTCGATCCAAATCTGGGAGGAGTAGAAAGAGGACCAAGAGGACTCAGCAGCCGTGCCAATGGAGGTTGTGATGCTGATGTGTGAGGAATCTTTGGGGGGAATCAATCATTCAGACACACGCCAAAATGGGGAGGGAGGCATCCGGCCGCTGGGAAGAAGGCCTCTCTGCAGACGTGTGGCCAAGGGACGATTCACGGACACAAGGACTATTGGCAGATGGGAATAATGAAAGGAACAGAACCGTGCCTCTGGGGAAGTTTGATGAATGGCCAGAAGGAGTTGAAAACGACCGAGTTAAAGGTAGACCCAGACACACACACACACAGAGTTACTGGTAGGCGACCTTCACACAGAAGGTCTCTTCGTTCTTGTCTTCGTGATCGTTGATGTAAATCAGAATTTCCTCCTGGCCGGCGCTCTGGCTCGGAGCAAAGCGTAAGCCGATGGTATAGGTCTCGCCTCCGGCGATCTGTGGGAATAAGATGGGCACATTGGCACCTCCTGATCCAATGTGCGGTTAGGTTGGGACTCAGCACCTCACCGTCCCGCAGTCTAACTCCCAAGCAGACTTAGGGAACAAACTGAATGCCTCTCTGGTACAGCTTAGGGAAGGTTTTCAATGAAAAAAGTTAGTTTTGGATGAAAATAATTCCGCAATGATCCCCCACCAGATACTGATGTTGATTAAAAAATAAATCCCCAAGTACATTACATCCCCCGCACCAGGATTTTGGGCGCTGCCATTGAAAAACCATGTAACGTTTCCAAGCTCTGCCTTTTTCTTTCAAGGACAGGATGGGAAGTTTTTGGTTTTTCAAGTGAGAAACATGAAGTGGGAAGATGTATTGACAATGCCCAGGGGTGCAGCTATGAAGGGTTGAGGTACAGGGGCACCTGAAGAGCATTTCCCTCCACAATAAGAATTCTGCCTCACCATGCCCTCCAAAAAATGACTTCATGCCTCACATTTCTAGCACTGTTGTTAACTTAACATTTTCATTTCAGTTGTGCATTTTGGAAAGAAGAGTTTTAGTGTCCAAAGAAAGGGTGCAGGTGAAGGGAGCCCAGGAATGAGCCCATGGGGAATTGGAGCTCTAGGCAGGAACCATTTGTTGCATACTCTGCAGGACTAGAAATTTGGGGACCGAAGGAAAATTTCAGGGGGGGGCAGGATTCTTATCTGAGGTGCAATACACTCATTCTTGCCCAAGTAGGATTCCTTTCCTAGGCCTACCTAGAGCTGTTGGGGAAGAAGCTTTGGGCTTTCTGCACAGGGACATCAGAGTTAAACCTTCAACTCCACCTAGACTAGTAGTGCCAACTCTGACTGATGGAAGCCATGGTCCTCCAGGGTTTCAGGCAGGGTGGTCCCCTAAGTCTCCCTGAAGAATGAACTAGCACAGTGTTGTCAATTCTGATGCAATCATGGCTCTGTCAAATTTCACACAAGATTACTTCCAAGCCCTGCCCTCCAGGTAGTCTCCCATCCAAGCATGAACCAAGCGCACCGCCACTTGACTTCAGAGGCCAGTCGCGATTGGGTCTGTTCACGTCCGGCGAAGTGGCATTTAAGGCTGGTGTTGCAATGTGACTTAAAGCATTACCTCAAAGGAGTCTTCCTTGAACTGCAGCAAGTCTGGCCGGTTGGTATGAAGGAAATACATCCTCCGGGTCGGGTAGGGGTTGGCATAGGTGATCCTCTTGTTGGAGCCTTTGCCTCCGCCAGCTGGGAGCAGGATTTCAAAGGCCTGGGGGAAAGAGAATACCACCCATAAATACTACTGCTTAAGAACCTCTGGTCTGTAGCACATGTCCACTGCAGTTTGCAAATGGAGAACAGGGGATAGATCTTTGCTCTTCCCAAGAGACTCAGACAAAAGCAAACTGCTGCAGCCTCTCCTAGCTAGTGTTTTCCTTCTTATTAATAACTTTTACCCTTGTGACCCCGCTCTGACGCAGCTTGGCCACATGTGTCTTGGTTGTCATCTGTGAAATTTGGAACCACCTTCTTGTATTTGACTGCCCACCTTGGAGATGAGAGGCTGCCGACAGGACAAGCAGACCAGCCAGGAGGAGACGAGTTGGTGGTACTCAACGTCCACCAGATTGAGGTAGATAAAGCGGCTTCCTGCGCTTTGGGGCCGGATGCCCAGGTGCAAGTCTTGCACTCCGTTGGCAGGGAGAAGGAAGACGCCTTCTGGGTCCACCTGGAAAGGAGAGAAAAAGAGAGAGAGAGATCATGGTTATGGCTGATCCTGGCCAACAAGGAAAAATTTGGTTGGTCTTTTCTCCAGGTCTCCAAGTTTCCGAAGTGACAAAAGTCATGCTGCAGAATGTCAGGTCCCTTCTAGAAGAAACACATAAACAAATAAGTGAATAAGAGTCCAGAGTCCAAATAAGTAACTTTCCCAAACTCGCTGAATCTTCTCTGTACTCCATACTGGGAGTCAGCTGGGAGTTCCTACTTTTCTGCCTTCACCATTCCTTGAAAGTCCTTAAGCATCAGAAGTTTGTCTAAAGCATTTTCCACCCACCAGCCCCAATTTATGTGAGGGTAATGGAGTTTGTGTTTCTCTCATTATTCACATTTATAATTATGACTAAATGCATTTGAAAGAAATTATTAGTCTCCAGATAGCCTCATTAATTCAGATAACTTGCCCACTGGGGCCTTTGGGGCCACTGATCTCTCCTTCAGATGGCTTTAATCAAAAGACAATTACAGAGCGGGCGCCGTGGCCGTAAATTGTCTGCGGTCCCTCGCGGCCTCTTCTTTCCTGGTGGATGGTCTGTCTCGCGGGGACCATCAACGGAAATCTTTGAGCAAGGCCACTTGTGGAAGCGGATTCAAATTCCTTTGCAAAAAAATGCCCGGCAGGAGCTACGTTTCTGTTATGGCTTGGTTGAAAGCATCCGCTGCTCTTGTCTTTTTTTTGAAAATAGAGAGGATAAAATATTTTTAACAATGTCAAAAATACTGCCCACTTTTCATGATTTTTCAGCAATTACCTGCTTGCACATTTTTATCGCCTTTTCTCATTAGTATCCCCTGCTACTTCTCTCTCTCTTGTTTTCAATTGTCCCGAGAGACCCAGCCAAATCTAGATGCCCAGAGTAGTATTCATTTTAGGATTGGCAACAATTAATAGGACCTACTTGTGGTCCCTAATGGGCTAGGATGTGTCACAACTAACTTGGTGAGGAAAGCAACTGAAACAATCCAGAGGTCAAAAGCCAATAAAGGCAGTCCTAGTGAAATAAACCAGGGAGAGGGATGGGCAGAAGGACCGTTCAGAGAAGCGCTTGCCAGAAGTTACGGGTTAGGGATCAAAGCTGGTGGAGTTGTCTTCCACAAAATAGAATCAAACTAGTTTATCACACAGGACAAATCCCGTGCAGAAACTAAATTTAAACTGAAAGCAACCCACATTTGCAGGTTGTTTTGTAGACATTTGAGGTTAGCCTGAACAGAAAGTTGAAAACACAGCATTGCAATTGTGGGATGTTTTTCAGATGACATTTGCGTAAAAGAGAAAGAATACAAAAATAACCCAGAAGCAAAGTCGTCAAAACTAGCTCCTTTTTACACCCAGATTTTAAAATAGGTGAAACTTTTATTTTTTAAAAAAGAGAAGTCTTGGTCTTTACGTCACACGTTTGCACACTGTTATATATTTCATCGATGTCTTGTCGTATATGTAATGTGACTTTTGGCTGTGTTATACGTTATTTTTCATGCTGTTTGTTCAAGTATAACATTCCATTGAACTCTTAATATACCTCCACTTTTCTTTTGTTTGTATTTCCTACAAATATATTTATGGTTCGTTTCTCTATTTCCACACCTGCTATAAATATCATATTTGGCGGTTGTTGGTATTTGTCATGCATTTGTTTTGTTTAGGTGATGGGAGGGTGGCAGGGATCTCCTTCTCTGGAGGATCTTAAACAGAGTGCTTTAGTTGTGTATTTGTTGCATGGTAGGGAGTTGGACTATGGGACTTTTGTGCATCTCTTCCAACTCTAAAAGTCTAGGATTCTGTGTGTGGGATGAAGATAGTTGTGTAAAACAGCCCACAGCATGAACTACTTATAATTCCTGGGTATACCAGGTAAATATGCACCATGTTCAAGTCCAAGATGCATTTCAGCACTTGGAATACCATTTTCTTGAGAGGAACAGCCTAGCTCTTTATGTGACCCCTTCCGGCAAAGCAATACCTTTGCTTTTGTTTACTGCAATACCGGCAGCTTCTGTTTCCTTTCCTTTATTTCTCCTGACTCCTCAAACAGTAAGAACTGTGATAGATGTATGCAGCAGTTTGCAGCTCTGTCTCTCTCTCCCACTTTCTCTCTCCTCCCGCTTTCAGTAGCCTTGAGTATATTTGCTTTTTTCCATCTTGGGTACATTTGCTGTTTGGTTTATACAAAACAAAAGCATTTATGCTTCCTTTTTTTTTTTTTAAGACTTAATGGGGAATAAGCTCCGTTTATGGCAGGTAAACATGGACATGACTGTGCTCCAAGGCTTCATAAACAGGCGAGAAAGTTGCGGGTGTCTTTCCAAAGGCTTTCTTGCCCGCTATTTGGTGGGAATTGCATTTGTTAATATATATCAGAGGCTTCTGGCCCTGGACTGCAGCTGCCTAGGAGCAAAGCAAGCTGAGCAGCCAAGGAGGAAAAAAGATCTGCTTGCAAGGAAGCCCCGAGTCCAACCGTACCTTCAGCTCCTGCGGGTGGGAGGCGTATGCTTTCACCTTCCGGAGGGCTTGCGTCCCCCTGAGCACCAGCGAGAGGCGGGTCAGCTGCCCGGTTACACAGCTCACATCGATCCGTTGCAAGGAATGGAGGTAGAACTGCCAGATCTGTGTCGGAGTGGCCAGCCAGGGATCCCTAGAGGAGCAACAAAAGCAACAAAAGCCATTTCACAGCCTTGTCAGTGAAAGATATATATTTACACACACACACAACACACAGAGAGACACACACACAGAGTAAATTAAGTATTCGGTTACCAGAAATGTTCTATGCCTAGCGCAACCCTCCATTTCCCTTTTTCAAAGAGCCAATGGATAAGTGCCAAATAAAGTAAGGATTCTTGAAGTCGAAGGCTTTCATGGCTGGCATCCATGGTTTTTTGTGGGTTTTTCGGGCTCTACAGCCATGTTCTAGAAGAGTTCATTCCTGACGTTCTGCCAGCATCTGTGGCATCTGGCATCTTCAGAGAAATTTCCATCCACTGGTTCGTGTCCTGGTTCTGGTAAGGATTTGCACACAATCCCTACTGGGGCAATGGGGGTTCCAGTTTCTTTTTGGTGCAAGGAATATGGAAAGGGGAGTGAGAAGGCAACCACAGACCTAAGTGTGCCCTTTGTAAGAATCCACTCATTTTTATACAAATGTGATGCCAGACTAGCTGGTAAGCAGGGCCTTCTACAACAGGGAGCTTACCGGTCCCAAGGGAATATCAAACCCAGCTGCCTTGGATGCCCCTGAGAGCAAGCAAGCAAGTAAAAGAGCTCTAGCTAAGGAGACAAGGGGCTTCATGTGGAAGACGAAGCCCACTTGTGTTCTGCTGCCCCACAGACCAGGACATGAACCAAAGGATGTAAATTTCAAAAAAGAGATCCCACCTAATCAATTTTAAGAGCTGTTCAAGAGTGGAATGGACTGCCATGGAAAATGATGGACTCTCCATCTTTGGAAGTCTTTCAACAGAGGTTTGATGGGGGCATCTTTCAGCGGTGCTGTAGCTGTGTATTTTTGCATGGCAGGGGACAAGTCCATTATCTTGCAACACTGGTTTCGAACTCACATGTAAATGGCCAGAAAGAATCTCTTGATCTGTGGACTCGGTCCTCCGGCAACTTTCAGAAACACATCCTGGGGTTCACCAGGGCCCTGGGGGGAGATGGTGGGAACAAGCTGTTGACCGCAATTTCTCCCATTGTGGAAATGCACACACACGCATAACACAACCCCAAAACCAACACCCGGGGAGTGGATTTTGAAACACAGGGGGCTTCTTTCACACCAGGGAAGAACATTTGGTCCCTCTGGCTCACTTTTGCATAAAACACAGAGAGGGAAAACTATTCCAGTCCAAGGACTGAATTCAACTTTCTGCAAGCTTCCTAGAAAGGAGCAGATTCCAGTGGTGAATTTACTCCAGGTTTCACGTTGAATACTAAAGGCACTGTCCAAGTGTAAAAGAGCTGGATCTATGTTGGGCACCAGGGATGTTTATTTATTTAACATCTCACCTTTCTACCTGCATGAGACCAAAGGTGGCTTAAACATGTTAAAACATAGTATTTACTCTCAAATTCCTTTGAACATACTTTAACATTCAGATTATAATCCTGATTGGGTTCACCAGCATTTCCATGGGCATCTGCTATATAAAGCCTTGGTAATGTATCTGCCAGTGGCCTCAGTCCAGCTCTCTGCTTTTGTGAATGGCAACCAGCACCAATAAAATTTTGTTTTGAACACACGCTGGTACCATTTTCTTGGTTTCACAGATGATGTTAGGATCACTGCAGCGTACAAACATCTCCGGTTCTCTACCCGGCATCCCCACAGGAGCACCTGGCAAGGACAGAAAGGGGTAGCTGTATCAGTTTGACCTCTGACGCTGTTCCCCGAGGGGAGAAACCCAATTCATCACCACCAGCACCCAGCTCCAACCTCAGGTCCCAGCAGTCCTTTTCCAGCAGGAAAAGTAAGAGCTACCTGGAAGCATGTGCCACGGAGGGAGGCGGATGGACTTCTTCAGGAAGGTGAGCTCTGGGTGACAGAAACGGAAAGTCTGGTCCACAACGTGGGGCTGGGATTCCACGCTGAGATGGAGGATGGCGATAGGCTTGCCATCGCTTGCTGTGAAGGAGACCTAGCCATCCACCAGAAGAATGAGAGAAACAGAAAGGGAGAGAGGAGAACGGGGTGAGGAGCTGTGTAGTTTACATAAGGATGGGGATGTGGGTCACACTGCAGATAATGTGAAAATTGGTTTCTTCTCCCTTTGCGGGCAACGGTGTCAAAGAATTCAGTAAGGATGCGGAAATCTTAAAAGCCCTCTGTGTGTAAGCATTTTGGGGAGAGAAGAGCAAGCGTCTAGTCCTTATGGAGTGTTTTTGCTAAATGCTTAACCCTAAAAGATATAAGGGAGAGCAGTGGCGTCTCAAGCAGAAGGATGAATCCAGCCATCTTTTTGGAAACGGAGGGGGAAAAAATCCACAGAACCGTACTCCTCCACTAAGGAAAAGGAGAGGATTTTCCTCAGTTAAAAAGATGAATACATGTAGCATCCCTAATGGGAAATAAATATAGAATTGCTCAAAGGAGATGAAGAGAGAGGGACAACTCTGAGACTAAAACCCCAAATTTACTTCTGCCTCGGACATGAAAGCCACCAGCCACCACTCCTCCCCACTTCTGCCATCTCTGCCCACTGACCTTACCTTGATGTGCTTTGTCTGTGTGCCGCTGGACTTCCAAAAGGCCGCTGCATCCTTTTGGCCCTCGCCAAATGACAGCTCTGCAGGACCTTGCTGAAAATCAAAGAGAAAGCGCAGCGGTGAAAGGAAAGCCTCCTTCAGACATTACCTTTCCAGCATTAAAAGAAACCACAGGGGAAGACATGGTCTTGCTCTCACTCTCTCCTGCTTTCCTGTGCTGCATACCTTCCAAATGTTCTATTCTAGCAGAGACAGTCAGGATTAATCCTCTGCTGTCCCACTTTTCGAGTGCTCATAAAATGTCCTGGCTTCTATCTCTCCCCCCACATTCCTCCTTTGTCCTCAGCTCACTTCAGTTGCTGCAAGCAGAGTTCAAAATGCAAAGGTAATTTGAACTCTATTAACTCTGGAGGAAGGAAAGGAGACACAGGGGTGGAATCTTATTCTTCCCAAAAGGTTCAGACAAAAGCAAAGTGCTGCAGCCTGTCCCAGCTTGTGTGTTCTTCCTCATTCATAACTTTTGTCATCCTGACATGACATCATGTCACTGGCTGCTACCATTTTGAGAAGAACTGCAGTTGAAAAGGGGGCATTTGAACTTGCGGTGGTTGGAAGGGGAACTGGCCAACAATCCCCATGGAGTTGCACACCCCTGTTTTGAAGCCAGAACTGAAAATTGAAAACAAGAGATGTGTTCTATTAGTCCCTGTCTTGGGAAGGCTTTCTTTTCGAGCGTCCTACTTAAGATTTGGTTAAATGTTCCACATAGTGAAAGTTTAGGTTTATCTTCTGTTTTCAGAGCTGCCTTATGCACAGCTAGGAGCACTGAGGAAGCGATGACCTGATTTTTTGGCCCCTTGGCCACCTGGCGTGACTCTTTGAGAGACGCGGAGGGGAGCGAGAAAGGTAAGCCGGAAATTAAGCCATATCTGGAGCACTGCCAAGATGTCAGCCAAGAAAATGGGGCAGAACAGTGCAGCTCCTTTGAAGCCACAATCAGCCACCCACTTTCATCTGGAAATAGAGCCGGACGAGCCGTGAAAGAACCTCTGAAGATCTCCATTGAAGGAAATCCACGGTATATCTAGTCCAGGAACTAATCTCCTGCAGTGGGCAGCTAGCAGGAAAGGCTGTAGAGTTTAAGGCTGAGAGCCCACATTGGGGTGTTGAGAAGGCATCACCACACTGATGGTTACACAACCCTAAGCTACTTTGCATGAAAGATGACCTACATGCGCACAAGTGAGAAAGTTTTTGAAATGTAAGTGCTGAGGAGTCCTCTACCTGCATCATGGTGGTGGAGTCCATGCAGAAGGCCTGATACTTGAAGGGGATGTGCACCGTCTCCTTGGGACGCAAGTAGACCTGGGGGGCCAGGTTCTCCTGGAGGTGAAACATCTCCTCTTCCAATGGGGTGACTGTCTGAGTCAGATCCTTAAAATGCTTCCATTCTCGGGCGTCCACAATGACACTGTCAGAAGATGAAACAGCAACAGCTACATACACTAGTTGTTGACTGTGAGATAAGATTTCCACCCTCTTGTCTCCTTAATATTGTGAAACATTATTTTATGCATTAGAAAGGAACATTGGTTTTTATCTGATATATGTCCATTTCCAACGGAGAGGGTTCCTGCCAATCTAAGAAGGATCTCACCCTTTCCACTGGGAAAGCTTGATCGACCATGTTTTAATGATTTCTAACATCAGCAATCCAAAGTTATTTGGCTTTGATATAGTCCTTCTCTGACTAAACTTCTTAACACCCGTAACTCCCCTCCCGCCCCACAGACACGATTCCTACCTGAGCTCAGGGTTGTCAATCTCAATGGTGACCGTGTGCTGGACGCCATAAGGGTTTTTGAGGGCAAACTCAAAGAACTCCGCTGCCCCAAAGGTGGCGTAGACGGTGTGGCGGGTAGTGATGGCTTGGCTCAGCATGCTGGCGATGCTCTCTACTTTGATGCGCTCCCGGTAAGCTTCAATGATCTGCAGGTCCCTTGAGTGCTGGATGCGGTCTTCATGGCGTCCCTGGTGGGTGGGGGATTAGAAGATTGACCCCAGGGTTTTAATTCAGAAGTGAAATTCTTCCTCTACTTCAGCCGCAAGCACGTTATTCCCACGTTATTCCCCCCAGAAGACCCCCCACAAAAATAATCCCCCCCATTGGTCTCTAAGGAGTCTGAGTGCCATGTTTTAAGGACCATGTTAGATTAGCTAAAAATAAGGATGCTTGCAGATCCAAATGTTCCCAATCCTCACCAAGATGAGACTGACTTTCTTCCCGGTGTCTCCCTCTTGGGACTCTCGCTTCCGGACAGAGAGCATCCTCTCCAGCTTCCGCCTCCGGACCACGCCGGCCTCACGGCTGGCATGCTGGAAGGTGGCACTGACTTCGCGCAGGTGGGAAAAGAGCATTGCCGCCAACTCGCTGTCCACGTCGGCCAGCTTCTGTGCCTGGCACACGTTTCCTGCTGGAAGACACAAGGAGGTCCATGAGATGCACCAGGGAAGGAAACGGATGGCCTTGTCCTGATCAAGTGGGAATTGGCTTGAAGCATTTATTTGCTCCTCTTTCGTGTTGGAACAAGGACTCTAGAATCACTTCCTAGAAGCCACATTCACTCCTGTTACCTGCAATGAAGCATTTGCTGTAGTTTTACAAGCCAGTAGTATTCTATGCTTTATTAATAAAGGGGGGAAATCATTTTTCCCCTTCTTTTTTCACTGGACAATAAAGATAAAAATGCAATTAAAGCCATGGCTACCTCTGCCCTGCTTTCAAATTCCATTAGATCTCAAGCGCAAGGCGTCAAGTTTGGTTTTGAAGACAACGTTAATGAATTAGCTACACGTTATTCTGCTGAATGGCGGAGTATTAAGTTATTAATTTGCCGCTTTATCTCCTCGGATTTATTTCATTTGGGGGCCAATTTCGAGCACGCCAGCTAAGCTACACTTCTGCATTGTTCCTTTTTCTCTCCCCCGTTTGATGTGATCCTTTCTTCTCTTTGTGGCAGGAAATAGCTTTTTGCAAATAAAATAATACACTCTTTGGACAAAAAAAGCGAAGGGCGGTGGAAGGGAGACCCGTAACCATCCCAGGATTTGCAAAAGGAGAAGATTATTTAACACCAAGAGCAGCCTTATATCAGGCTAGATCACTGGATCATTGGACTGCCCCCAAATTGGATTGGAAATGCAGCACATACTGATGGCATTCTGCACTCACAAGGCTATATTTTATCCAACTTGCAACTGGAGAAAAACTGTCCTGTTGAAAAGAAGAAGAGCCAGGTGGAAGTCCAGGTGTTGGACCAGGTTTCTGGGAGGCCAAGATTCGAATCCCCACTCAGCCATAGAGACCCATAGAGACCTTAGGAAAATCACACTCTCTCCTCCCCAGAGGAAGGTAATGTGAACAATCTGCTGTGAATAGATCAGGAAAACTCCAGGGGAGAGTTGCCATAATTTGGAATTGACTTGAAGGAACATAACAAGGACAGCAACAACATACTCTACATAGAGCCTAGGGGGAAAAAATGGAGGTAATTTTTCCCCTTCCAAATGTCAGAGCCAGCTTAAGAGCACATAATAAGTTTTGAGACAGCATGATGAAGTGGTTTGAGTGTTAGGCCCGGACTCCAGGAGATGAGGGTTTAAATTGCCACTCATCCATAGAAACCCAATGACTCTTGGGCAAGTGTCAGAGAGGAGCGGCAAACCCCTTCTGAAGAAACCTGGCTAAGAAAATGCAGCCTCTGTGTTCTTGTCTCTGCTCCCACCTTCCTCCTGGATGGAAATGTACAAGGCAGATTCACCAGGGATGAAATGGACTTACCAATGGGTGCATGAAGGGAGAGCAGGCTGCCTCCATGGAAGCCACTGGTCCCGTCGTGCGAGGAGATGATCCGCGAGCGAGAAAGCGGCAAGGAGTGTGACTTCTTCAGCCTCTGTTCACAAAGGTGACCTGGAAGACAAGGGAAGCCAGTTGAGCCAGGACTCGCCAAGAAATCCCTCTTTGCATGGGGACAGGGAATGAGTTTTTACCCTCAACCACCCAGAGGCACCAGATCCCATCTGATCTTGGAAGATAAACAGTTATACCTGGTTAGTACTTGCATGGGAGGCTACCAAGGAATACCAGGTACTTCGAGGTCTATTTCTGAAACAGGAACTGGTAAAACCACCTCTGAGTGAGATTCCTTGGCTAAGAAAGCCCTCTAAAATTCATGGGGTTGCCACAAGTCAACAGGCAACTTGAAGGCACCTACATGCACAACAACAACAACATAGAGCCCTGCCTGTACCTACCTGCAATGTCTAAGGGTTCCTTGCCTAAGAAAACCCTGTGAAATCCTTGGAATCGCCATAAGTCAACAGGTGTCATGAAAGCGGACACACACAATATGGCTTAACACCCAAATATCCTCAAGGAATCAAATTCCCCTCTGATCTTGGAAGCTTAGCCAGGTCAGCCCAGGTTAGTACTTGGATGGGAGACCACCAGGCGCTGGAGGCTCTATTTCAGAGGAAGGAACTGGCAAAATCAACTCTGAGGGTTCCTTGCCTGAGAAAACCCAGTGAAATTCATGAGTTCACAAGTCAACAGGCAACTTGAAGACACCTACATGCACAACAACAACATGGAGCCCTGGCTGTACCTACCTGCAATGCCCAGTATGTGTCGAGGCTGATTCTAGGATAAAACACAACTTCCATTGGGAGCTTTTCAGACTGGAGATTCACCCAGTCCTGTAGTTCATCCCTGTCCCCCAACAATGACCACCGTTACAATTGAACTTGTCACCTCATCTCCATAACCACAAGGTTTTGAATTTGGATTGACAGTCTCACACATAAATGAGTGATATAGGTCTGTCACTGGAGTCTCCACTCCCAAACCTGCATCTGAAGAAGCAGGTTCAAGTCTACAAAAGCTCACGCCACCAACTTCTTTCTTTCAGTTAGTCTCAAAGGTGCCACAAGATCCCTTTGCAGACTAATTTTCCTATGTCTTTGAATTTTAACTCCAGAGATGCTTAGTGAGTGCATGCATGCGCCATTTCATAAGCAAGCCCAGATGGTTGCATTAGAAGTGGGAACCAGGGAAGAAAAATGAGGCACCAAAGCTTCAGAATAAAGCAGGCCTCTGGAATGAATAGAGTGAAGGACACAGCTTTTGTCAGCACCTTCTCCAAGGCATCCAAGGAAGGAAAGAAATATCTCTCTAAGCTAAGAGGTCTCGTGTTCAAGAGCCGCCTTGACAACAATATTGTAAGTGCTGTATAGAAGAGAGATGAAAGACAACCACAGCCCTGGGTTCCTTCGCTCTACAGAAGAGAGACTGGTCAAAAGCAAAAGGCAAAACAATTCAATGATATATAGTAAAGCAAGGATGATCAGAAAAGAAATCTAATATATACAACACGAAGATATTTACAGAATAATAATAAGTCTAAAAATAAGGAAATTGAAAAATGTGTGCAAATCCACAAAGGGTGATGGATAAGAAGTCATTTTCATAAGAATGTCAGGGGTGTTGTGAGGTTAGAGAATGGAATGTAAGAGATTGTATGTTAATTATTGTTAATTTGTATTGATTTTAATTAAATAAAAATCTGGAATATTTTAAAAAAGAAGCAAATGGAAAACGCAGCGATCACTTAAGGAGCTCAAAGGAGAAGAGGGTAGTGGGTCATGTTAAAAGCTGTTTGTTTGTTTCCATCTTTCCGCCACTCTGGATTTGGCAAGGGTTCGAGGGAAGCAATTGAGTTTCTCCATTGCTATCTCCTCTCCGAAGAGGCTGGATAGAGAGCATGGCGTTGGGGGTTGTCTTTTCACCTTGCGGTTTCTCTTCTCCTCCTATTCATTTCTTCTTTTATCCCCTGCTTCTCTCAGAGCCTCTGGAGAGGTTTCCTCCCCTCCATCTCTCCTTTAATATGAAACTCCAGAACAAGTCAGCCGTGGAAAACAAAGTCCTCCTTCCCCGGAGCAATGTTAGCAATGAAGGTGACTGAAGGGGGCTGGAGGTTGTCTCTCTGGAGAAGCCAGCCAGAAAACCTGGCACACTTGTACCTCCAAACTTGGCACGCTTCTGGGGTTGTCGCATT
The DNA here is from genome assembly GCF_019175285.1 of Sceloporus undulatus. Lineage (NCBI taxonomy): Eukaryota > Metazoa > Chordata > Lepidosauria > Squamata > Phrynosomatidae > Sceloporus > Sceloporus undulatus. The sequence continues at coordinate 9,967,765 of NC_056528.1, read as the reverse complement.
TCCCCCCCATTCCTCCTCCTAGCCATCACCTTATCTTGTTTTGTACCTTTCCGACACCAGAGCGGAGCTCAGCAGGTTCTCCTTTGGCTTTGAGAAGTAAACACCTTGATGCATAATAGCAGGCTTATCCAAGTCCCTTTACGGGGCTGGCGGCTCCTTTGATCTCGCCTTCCACCTGCAAGCCAAAACTTCCCTTTAAAAAATAATAAAATAATAAATTTAAAAGCTCATTTCTACCCTCTGAACCTTCAGCCAGTTTGGGGCTGGGAAGGCAGCAGAGTTATCAAAGGAGGCACCTTGAGGCTTTTATTTGATTTGATTTTTTGCAAAAGGGAGCCTTTGATTTGTGGCGTGCGAGAAGCCAGGCACCTTCCGAAGAGAGGCAAAGGAGAGACGTCGGTCCTTGGAAGGGGCAAAGGAGGCTTAAGGTTTCTGGCGAAGGAGTGGGTCGTTCTTCAAGACATCTCCTCTCCAACTCTTCCCAAAATGTTGGGATGTTTCTCTTTGTTGGTATCCTCTTGGGAGCAATGGGAATGGGCCATTGCAGTCTCACAGTTCCCTCCCTTCCTATAACTGCCGAACAACAGAAGTATTTGTATTTAGTTTAAGGGTGAGGGCACAGGAGGAAGACTTCGTGGCAGCTGCCCCAAACTGTGGAATTCCTTCCAACAAGAAACTAGGGAGCTTATCACACCGGGGTTGATTTCAGCATTAAAGAAAGATTAAAGCGCATTTAAAGCATCCCACAAATGAATGGCAAGCAATTGTGAGAATGATTATCACACACAATTGCGCAAAGAAAGTGATATTGGAAATGCATCAATGCTGAAATCCCAAAAGGAAAAAAGATGTGTGTTAATGCTTCTTTGTGACCACTTTCATGGCGGGCTGTGTGCGGCGGCATGTGAAATTGTTTAATCCATTTGGTGCGTATGGAGGTGAGCAATTGCTGGATTGTATCTTATGTATTTATACATTTATGGCTCTAAAGGGCTCCAGAAGCATCCAAAAATGCAGGATGCCCACTCCTGGAAGAGACTTTGGTCGGGATCGGTATAATTGGGTCCATCTCCAACCAGCAAAGCAATTTGATTTCAAACTTGGTCTTCCTTGGGCAACTTTGTTATGTTTTTCCAAACTGCCTACTGCCATCACCACAAAACCAAAGCAGAGAAGACCACAGTGAGGTGGCGCAGGGGGTAGTGCAGCTATACCAGTCCCTGCCAATTCTTTTGCAAGCACTCTTTGCCCATCCATCCATCCATCCTCCTTCTCGTTGCTGGGTCTGGTGTTTGAATCATCTCAGGATTGATCATCCCTGCGCCATCCTTCCTCCTCCTTCCCTTTCTCCCGATCACCAGCTTGCAAAAGAGCTTATCGTCCTCTTGCAGGCAAAGTATGAAATGTCAATTTATGATAGGGTAGAATAGGAACTAATCTTTCTTCTGAAGATAAGATTTTCCCTTTTTTTAACAGAGTCGCTCTGCCTTTTTAGAGGCGGATGAGTTAAAGCACCTGCTAAGAAGCGGGTCCACGCTCCGGGTCCTGTTGTGCCTGGGCTACTCTCCCTTTGCGATAGGGCTCCTTGCTCTCCCATGTCCTCTCTCCTTCTCTCCCTGCACAACATTGCTGTTTTGTTGGCATTTAATTGAGTGTCGCCGCTCTCATATTGTTCCCTTCAAAGCCGTCTCGGATTGCCCATTTGTAAACAAGACTAAACAGAATTAATGACCTGCATATTTCTGTTGTGCTGTAACAACCCAACGTTATTATCATTGTCAGGACATGGGGCGAAAGGATAATGAGATCTTACAAAATCCTCTCTTCCCCGTGGAGACACCACCTCCAAGGAGCTGAAAATGTTCTCTGAATGGCCCCCAAACTATTCCTCAATAGACTGTGCAGCCAGTCTCCTTCTCTGGCAGAGAGAATATGACAGTGAAAGGGGATGTGGGCCTGTAGGGAATGGGAATATAATTCCTTGACTCTCCTGATTTACTGTAAATACTCATGTATAAGTCTAGAAATTTAGGTTAAAAAATTGACCCAAAACACCTGAGTTGACGTATCCATGGGTCAATGTAAGTACTGTATCTTAACTCTTATTTATAAGAAGGAACCATCCCCTGGTGAAAAGCAAAATATGTGAAGCACCGACCCCCTCTACTCTCTCGCCAACCCAGTCTTAAGAGTGAGCACAGAGTTATGTCTGCTGGGATTTTGTAAGTTCTTTGACATTGTTTTGCTTTGCTTCATCCTTCAGATCCTTTGCTACATGCCCCTAAGTTTTACCCTTGACTTATCAACGGTTCATAGCAAAATCCATATTTGTGGCCCCAAAACTTGCCCTCGACTTATACATGAGGTCAACTTATAATCAAGTATATACAGTCGTTTTCTAAGAAGGGTCTCTTACCAATGTTGGCCAGGCTCAGGTGGATGCGGCCTCGCACCACAGCCTGGACTCCAATGGGTTTCACGGCGCCATGGTGGAAAGCCTCCCCACTCATCACTGTCGCTTCTTGCTTGTACTCCATGGTGAGGACCTCCAGCTCGTGGTGGACTTGAACGGCTGTCCGGCCCTGGCGGAGTAAATGCTGTGAAAGGCAGAAGGAAGAAGGAAAGAAGGAAGAGAAGAGAGAAGAGATCATTCAAGGTAGTAACTAACGGAATGGAGGAAGAGAAGGAATGTTCTGTGAACAGAATGCAAAGTTGCCAGCAGAAACCAGATTGATCCATAAAAAGGGTGTTCAAGGACATTTAAGCACTTAGTGAAGAAGGAAGGAAGGAAGTCACTTTATCTGTTAAGGTTCCAGTCCCATCAGGCTGAATGGCACTGGCCTTGGCCCTTCTTCCCCTAGGCAAGAGATACCCACCTTCAGTTTTACAGCAGCAGATCCAACAAGGAGCAAAGAATCCCCATCCCAGGCGTCGATTTGCAGGGTGTGCTCGGCAAGGTAGCGGAGGAACCATCGCTGTTCCCCTGGCTTGAGAAAGCCAGGATCCACCATGTATCTCAACTGGAAACCTGTAGAGCCTGGAGAGAGAGAAAGAGCAGCTGGTGATGGCTGGGCTATTAACTGACCCATTCAAAGCAAAAAGGACAGGACTGTCCACAAGAAATGTCCACCTCATAAAGACTGTCCACCTCATAAAGTAGGTGGCAAAAGCTACTAATCCAACACACATGTTGCCAGCCATGTTATTCATATACTGTATATGCGTCACAGCAAAAGGCCAGAGGTTGACCACTTAGAACTCTCTCTGGTGTGTTACAGATGCGCCGAAGGGGCGTATTAGGGTTAGGAAGGGGCATAGTAGGATTGAGAAGGGGCGTCACTTCCGGACGCCCCTCAACCCTAGTATGGACCGAGTCCTTACAAAATGGTGGCGCCCATCCACACAGGGGCTGCCATCTTGACGTAGCAGACGTGTTGCGTCCGCACGTCGCGCGGCACAAATGACGCCAGAAGTGCACCATTGGTGCCTCGCGGTGTCATAACCGCGCCGCAAAGAGAAGCACCATTTTGGGGCTTCTTTTTGCAGTGCAGAGGAGCCACACGGTTTGTACGCTGGGGCTCCTCCGCGCTGCAAATGGCGGCAGCGGCAGACCGTCTGTTTTGAGTGGTCTGTAATGTGCCTCTGACTCTTTTCTCTGAAGGGCAGAATCTTGACTATAAAATCAATTGTCAGGGATATGTGCTGATTGGAGAAGTCTGCCACCTAGTGACTGAAGTGGGTGCTGCAGGTTTCAGACTACAACGCTGTGGCCATGGCAGCTGGGGATTCTGGGAGCGAGAGCCACTTTCCCATGCTTGATTTAGCACATGGTGGAGGGGTTAGCTTGACAGATATTTGGATTTTACCACTGTATTACTGTATTATATTTTACCATGATTGTAAGCCGCCTCGACCCTACGGGATATAAATAAAAAGTTATTTATTATTATTTATGACCACTGGCTGGGGATTTTAGGATTTTAATTCAAAATGATCACATTCCCAAACTGTGTCCTTAATCCAGCAGCTGGTGGAGCTATCAGTGTGACTCAGGGAGAGACGGAGGAGGAAGGTTTAAGTGGAAAGATGACTGGTTCAGTTCCAATGCAAAAATCAATTCCCAGCAGCTTTCTTAAGCCCTCCTCACTGACAGGGGGTCTTCCTCTTTGACCCCACTTTAATAAAGCAAGTGATTGAGCCCTATGAGAAGAGACCTGGCTAAGTAAGCTTTACAGTCACCCAGGGACTTGTCCTCTGCTGACTCAGAGCTAAAAAGTAGCGCTTCTCCTTTCTGCCATCACACGCACACTTTTTAAAATGCCATTAACTCTTCCACATGGGAGAAGGGATACTTTATAAATGAGAGAAGCACGGGAAGATGTGGGAAATGTCTTTGTCCTGCCTGGGACTGTAAGTTTTAATAAGACATACCAAAAAAAGAAAGAAAGAAAAGAAAAGAAAAAGAAGAAGCATTGGGGCAGAGAGAATGAATTGCTCAAGACAGACTGTTTAAATCAGAGGTTCTCAATCTTTGATCCTCCAGCTATTTTGGACTTCAGCACCCAGAAGCCTTTGCCAGCATGGCCAATGGTGAGGGAATCTGGGAGATGAAGTCAAAAACATCTGGAGGACCAGAATTTGAGAACCACTGGTTTAAATGGATGGGGCTCAAAGAACTGGTCAAGCTGAAGCCCCACATTTTCCCCAATCCTGGGGCTCTAGGCAACTTCCATGAATGAAAGCAAACACAGCTGAGAAGCAGATACAGAGACATAACTGAAAACATATAAAAGTTGCTGTTAACACAGTTAAACCAACCGTAGAATGAGAAATATTGAAAAACAAATCCACTCTGCTTTTAAAAAAGATAAGTCAGCAAAACAGCACACGATTAAATGCACTTGCAATCGGTTCCTCAAAGCCTACAGGAACCAAAGAAGTTTTCATTTACCAATATGACAAAGAATCATGGTCAGGTCCTTCTTCTCCTCCATTACTTGTAAAGGGGTACTTTGCTCCCTGCCTCAGAGTCCCTCCTTGAGGGTCTCTCTCTGGGCTTACCAAGGTTCAGGGTTCCATCTTGGTTAATCTGGACCAAAAGGTGGGGGGAGGTCACGGCCGAAGCCCCTCCGGAGCTGTCAGTCTTGACCAACTGCAGCCGCGGCGTCGTGACCGGAGGGAACCGGTAAAACTGGAAGGTGAAATAGATGGTCTTCGGCCAGGCCTCTGCAGCTGTGGGGTCCTGCAGGGTCCTTGTGGAACAACACCCCAAAGGAACAAAATGCAGTTAGTCTCATTTGGATTAAATTCCTGGCACATTCCCAGTCCCGCACTACAAGTAACCAGTGTTGCGGATAAACTGCACACTTCCCAGAGAAAGGCTCCAGAGAAACAGAGTCCCTGAAAAACTAAGTGTTCCCATGTGGCAAAACATTAACACAACACAACCTGCTGTGGTTGCACAACTCACTGTTCAGGTATTGTCTCCTTCCAACCAGCTTCACAGTTGGGAGCAGATGATTCTGCCAAGCATCTCTAGCGGGAGGCATCAAACCACCTCCACTGAGTAACCTCATGAGAAGAATTAATGGACCAAAAAGACTTTGGTACCATTTTCTCTTTGTACAGAGAGTGTTTGATTTTTGAGCAAAAAAAGGGAGGGGGGTTGCACAAAGAAAATGCAGAACAATCTCCCCAGAACATTTCTGAATGTTTGAATGTTGCAAGAAAATAGCCTCGGGATGTTACCTGGTAAATGCGAGAAACTGCAAGACGATTTCGTTATTCTGCAAGAGGTCAGCTTCTTCCCGTTGCGGGTCGAAGTGCACAGGGTCCGTAGGCTCCACCATTTGGACTGGCTCCTTGTTGCAGTCGAGGAGCTGAGGAAACCCAGAGGCACGCAGGCGGGCGAGGGAGGCCCGGGTCAGGACAGTGCTGGAGCTAGAGAAGAGGCAGGCCTATGAGTCTGGCGGAAACCACATTTTGGAGAGAATCCACCAAACCTAGGAAACATGGGGTGGAAATCCAGCTGCCCAGTAGCCCCCAGTTGAACTAGAGCAGAGTGCAGAAGCAACAAGTACCAAATCAACATGGTTTCCTGCAATGAGGTATTTCTCACCCTTGTACTCACCTTCCTGAGGGTGCCCCCAGAGCAATGATGGGCACATGGACAGGTGTGAAGGGCAGCTCACGGAGGTGGTCCACAGGAGAGGAGTCCTGGACCAGGGAGCTATGGCTGAGGTCTGACTCTAAGTGAGTGATGGCACCTTGCAGACACTCCTGCAGGAAAAGGAGAGAAACCAGTGAGCCTTTGGAAAAGGCAGAGGGGGTGATACAACTGGAGCAGGAATAAGGAGACCCCCAAACCTTGAAGCTCAACCTGCCCTTTCCAGGGTGCCAAGCTTGTCCTCTTGGTTTTAAATGATAACCATGCATCCTTCCCCATAACACCATCATTCCGCAGACTCCCAGCTGTTTCATACAGCTTTTCTCCCAGACTAGAAATTGATCCAAAGTTAGGATCGTGCATGCCATGGTATTTCTGATTTCTGTGCATGGTTGTGAAAGCTGGACAGTGTAGGAAGCCGAGAGGATGAAAATCAACTTATTTGAAACGTGGTGCTGCAGGAGGGTGATGGGGACTTAGAAGTTAGATGATCCATCCTGGAGAATCAAGGATCCAACTTTCAAGCTATTAATCCTAATGCCGTTTGCCAAGGTTGCCAAGCCACCAATGCCAAGCACATGGGCTTGGACAGTTCCACCACACTAACAAACAAGATAGAAGTCAAAGCTAGGTGTCAGTGGTGATATACAGCATTCTTCCAAGGAAAACAAAATGTACTATGTAGCCTTCATAGTGTCAGGTTGTTCTTTTGGAAGAATTCCCCTAGCACCAGGATACAGATGCAAGCAATTTTTGGCTTAGCACATGCAAAGCTGTTTTCATTCCTCCTTCAGACTTTTGTGGAATCTACAGAGAACGGATGATAAACGTAGGAGGATTTGGGTGCTTTGGAGGTGCCTTGGAAGACATAGTGGACCAGACAAAGAAGACAGGGGTCCCACATAGCCTAGAGGTGGCACTTTCTTCCCCCACCCCTTAGTCTAAAGGTTCACCTCTTACCCCCATTTTAGGCCCTATTTACCTCTTGTGCAACCTGCCTGAGAGCCTCTGAGGGCTGGGATGGCAGAGAAGTGATGAAGGGCTGCAAGGGGGGCTTGGATGCGAGTCGCACCGGAGACACAGAGAGCTGAGATATTGAGAGCTGGAATGAAATGAAAGTGTTATCGTTAAACATGACGTAGCACCATCCGTTCATCTCCTCTTGCATTGTGAAAATGTACGAAGAGAGGAGAGTTTGGATAGCATCCACATCTTCTCCCTTATACTATGCAACTTTCCCTGTGCAGTAGACTAGGCTGGCATGGGGCAGAGAGCAGCACCAAACCCAGAACTCCTGGCTCACAGTGCCCAGAATCTAACCAGCACCAATACGGACCATTCTTACAAGAACAGCCACCTCAAAAATGCTGAAAAACATGCTCGGTAAGCAAGTGAGTGAAGTGGGGAGTGTTTCCGAGTGAATGTGACATGAAAGAGACGGGAAGAGAAGCCAGCGTCCTGTTCATAAATGGGATTTGTGCAATATCAGCTTCTCATCCAGCGGCTGCAAAGAGCAGGTCACAAAGGGACGGACGGTCTCCTCGCCTCTTTCTCCAAATCCCAGTGGCTTTCCTTGGCACGCTGACCCACTAAGCTCCTTTCTTTTTCTGCTGCCCTCGCCCTGCCGGGGCCAAGCTCTTTAATTTACCAAGGGTCCTGCCCTCCATGAAAGACGGGGGGAAGAACTAGAACTTGAAATGCTTTTCTTTCTTTTTTTAAAGCAAACTAAAAACACAGTAAGTCGATAATGCCCAAACCGGACGCCACAAGAAACAACCATACTTATGACAAACAAAAAAGCAAAACCAAACTCTCTGGGGAGCCAAGAGAGGCTGCCTGTTGGGCCTCAGCAAGAGCCGTATTTCCTTCTCCTCGGACCAATGGAGGACCAAGTCATTATGAATGCAGAATTATTTCATTAACTGTTTTAATATTGTAACAATTTAATTCCTTTTTAATGTACTTCTTTCTGTTTTTAATTGTACTGTTTTTTAATGTTGTGAAGCTGCTCTGAGTCCCAGTTCTGGGAAAAGAGTGGGATACAAATAACATTATTATTATTATTATTATTATTATTATTATTATTATTATTATTATTTCTTCCCACCTCTCAAGAATGATGTCCCTTGGTTTGACATAATCCTAGACTTATGTTTACTTCCCTCAAGCCTACGAAAGCTTATGCTACCAACTTCTTTCTTTCTCCCAAAGGTCCAAATGCATCTGAGGAAGTAGACTTAAGTCTAGGAAAGCTCATACTGCCAACTTCTTTCTTCCAGTTAGTCTCAAAGGTGCTGCAAGATCTCTCTTCAAGCTACTTTCTTTCTCTCAGTTAGTCTCAGAGGAGCTACAAGTTCCCTTTGCTTTGATATTCCAGACTCACATAGCTATGTCTCTGAATCCTATTTGACACTGGAATAGATTGCTTTGGAGGGTGATGGACTCGCCTTCTTTGGAGGTCTCTAAACAGAGGTTGGATGGGCATTTTTGGGGACTGCGGTAGTTCTGTATTCCTGCATGGCAGTAAGATGGACTATATTGTTCTTCTGGTTTCTTCCAATTCTTAAGATCCTATTATCCTCCTCTGTCACTTACCCCAGGGCCTTGGGAATGATCTTGAGTGGAAACTAGCATCTGAGGAGAAGATGGAGAACCTAAGGGAGAAAGGAGAGAAGGAAGGTCAGGCACAGTTAGTTACAGGCAATATTGACCACATGAGTTTCAGATAATACAAGAAAAACCACAGCCCTAAAAACTGGATCAGACCATCTTTTGCCCACTCCTGAATGAGACCTTTCCACTGAATCAAACAACATGTAAGTAAGGGTTGGCTGAGCAAGTCCCCATAGATTCAGTGGGTCTGCTCCGTCTGGGGCCACTGAGAACCATGCCACTTTCCAGACGTTCCTGCACTGTAGCTCCCAGCAGCCCTACCAATAAGCCCATGGTGAGCGATGCTGGGAGGTGTAGTCCAGTGGCATCTACTTTTGGCAGCCTTTGAGTTGAATTGACTGTTGTTGAATTAATGGCACACTGTTTTGTTGATTTTTTAACTTCTGTTTTTAATGGATGTTTAAAGGATTTTACTTCTACAGGTTGCTTAGTGGCATTTTAAAATCGCTTTGATGTAATTCCTACTGATGTTTTTGCATATATTTTAATATGCATTTCTTTTCATGTTTTGTAAGCCACTTTGAGTCCCAGTAGAAGAGGTTTATATGCCCTGAAGGCACCCGATCTCCTCTGATCTTGGAAGGAAAAGCAGGATCAGGCCTTGGATGGAGGACAGCCAAGGAAGACCAGGTGCTTCTGGCTATATTTCAGAGGAAGGAACCGTCAAAACAACCTCTGAGTCTTCCCGGCCTAAGAAAAATTTGTGAAATTCCTGAGGTTGCCATTTAAGGCAACTTAAAGGCACTTGTGTACACACTGAGAAAAAGTGGGATATAAATGAAGAAAAGCATCATCATCATCACCACCAAGAGGCCTAAGTCCCATTATTCATCCTGACTTTGCTCTCTGTTGCTGCTGTTGTTGTGTGCCTTCAGGTCATTTCTAGCATATGGCGACCCTAAGGTGAATCTATCATGGGGTTATCTTGGCATATTTCTTCAGAGGAGGTTTGCCATGGCCATCCTCAGAAGCTGAGAGAATGTGAGCAGTGGGTTTCCATGGCTGAGCCAAGAGTCGAACCCTGGTCTCAAGAGTCAGAGTCCAAAGCTCAAACCATTACGTCACGCTAGCTCTACGAGTAGACTCATTGACTAGACTAGACTAACTCTGAGTAAACTCATTGAATCAATGGGATTGATCTATGTGTTGACTTACCACTCAACTACTGATTCAATGGCTCTACTCAAGTGGAAAATAACCAACAGCTTTCTGCCCAGAGATACCTGGCTTGAAGCTTGTTCTCCAGGTTGCTCTCCATGGTCTTGAACTCTGTCTGCCAGTCCTATGCCCAGCTAGAACGCCCTTCTGGGTCTTGGTGAAGTACCAACCAAAGAAAGGGAGCATCAGGTATGTACAGATCCACCCACTACCTTTTCCCTCTGCTCTCCTTGCTCTCTGACTTTTCTTCAAACCTTTTGAAAGGACCTCCGTGTGTGTCAGCTGCTCAAAAACACCCAGATCCACCATCCATTTATGTCACAATAAACTCAATTGTCTCTCTAAACACCGCACTGCCTTCCTCGCCGCTCCCCAACTAACTCCATAGCTCTTTGGGATGATGTCAAGGAGAGTCTGGCTGAAACAGTCACATCACCCTTTTTCCAATTGCCCCATTCAAGCTCTGGGTTTTGAAAGCTATTAAGCAACACACCATACCCACACCCGCTCCTCCAAGGGAAAAAAACATTTGCAAAATGAATATATAGATATATATATAAATATATATATATATATATATATATATATATATATATGTCAATGCTGAGCTCTCCAAGGCAGAACCTGGGGACAAGCTGCACTCTAGTGTCCTGAGAAGGAATAGCACCATCTCTCTCTTTCTCTCTTCTGGCCCCAGAATGAGGAATAAAAGACGGTCGGAGGCATTGTTTGGGTCTCTAAGCCTGAGTGCTTTTCGTAAAGCTGTCAGCTCCGGTGTCATTTGGATTACAGAAGGAACTATCAGAGCCAGAGGAATAGTCAGGTGGAGAAAAGAAACTCCAGCAGAACTAAAGCCCTGCTACAGACAGAGGAGTCTTTGGAGAACTTAGACAGCAAGGCCAGAGACTCAGAAATGAAGCATATATTCACAGGCTGAAAAACAGCCAGAAAACCCCATCAAGGTTAATGTTAGAGAGCATCTGTGCTGTTTGTCCCAGGATTCAAACATCCTCAAGTTTTGCAGCGGAACCATTCTCTAGAAAAAATATGCATGGTTTTGGTTTTGGGGAGGATTTTGTGCCCAAAAAACCCCATGTTTTCTCCACAGAAACCCATGCGTTTGAGCTTTTTTGCACAAAAAGCCACATGTATCTCTGGGCCCATTCAGACCGGTCAAAATAAAGCTGCTTCGGGTCACTTTGGAGGTATGTTGTTTAAATTATGTTTGCGTCCTAAGAGTCCGGAAGCCGTGCCAAAGACACGCTCCATTGCTAAGGACTGAAGCATAGCTTTGGCACGGCTTCTGATCTCTTAGGACGCATGCATCATTTAAACAACATACCTCCAAAGTGACCTGAAGCAGCTTTATTTTGGCCTGTCTGTATGGGGCCTCTCTGCAGAATAGTTCCTCTACAATACTTTAGGATGTTCAAATATGGGAAGAATACTGTGGAGAAATATTCCATTTTCTCCCACGTTGTGAAGAAAACTAGAATGATCATTCATCCTTGCATATGAGGATGAAATAAGTAAAGGTTTGCATCTCTGTCTGCCCAAAATACAAACAGGGAGGGACTCACGTGCCAGTTCTTCCTCAATTCCCCGGACGATGATTGATGACTAGCTGAGACTATAGTGAGATTTGGACATTTTCATTTTCTTAAAGCAGGCTAAAATATTATTTACCTTCTTTCCTGAAGCATCACACTCCTGGCTGATGTTCAGCCTACAATGAGCAATAATCCCAAGGCCCTTTTCCTGTGTACTACTGCTGAGCCAAGCATCCCCCATCCTATACCTGTGTGTTTGGGATTTGTGGCCTATATTTGGCCTTGAATTATTCATTCTTGCATGTGAGAATGAAACAACCACAGATTTACATCCCTGAGATTTGCATCCTGATGCCTGGAATAAACATTTGCAACTGCGCCAAGCCCCCAGGGACAAGAGACGTCCTTTGAAGAACCCACTCTCTCAAACCCAAACCACAGCTCTCTGTCAAGGACTCCTTTATCCATTTTTTAAATTTCCCTGGGTTCTTCCTCAACCGATTGTAAAGTTGGCACTTTCCTAGGAGACTAAAAAAAACTTTTGCTAACAGCCTACTCTCGCCGACCTTCCCTCAAGTGCCCATGATCCTATAGATTTCAGTAATGGTGCCCCATTAATAAGGCAATAAAGTCATGTGCGAGTGTTCGCTCAGGCTGTTAAGTGGAGAGCAATCTGGTTGAAACGTCCACAGACAAATGGGAAAAGATTAAAAAAGCGCAGAGTGAAGTGGATTTTGATGAACAGGGGGAATACTCTGCTTCACTTCACCTTTTTAATGCAAAAATGTGTGTTACCCACTCCAGTTGAAGAGAAACGCGATAAATGCATTAATTTCTATCACCGCTTCTTGAACTGGAGCCAATGCGCCGGGGTTGAGAGTTCAATGCAATTCTCCCTTGTCTTGTTTACCGACTGAACAATAAAAGTCTAGGGTCTTGAGCTACAAAGTCAGTAGAATTACAGAATGCGGTTACTTTGTTGTTGCTGCTGCTGCGTGCCTTCAAGTCGTTTCCAACTTATGGCAACCCTAAAGTGGCCCTATCACTACAACTAGAATATGCCGGTTGCAGCACAATCCCCCCCAAAATCTCTGGACGGAAAATTAGTATCTCGGCAAGGTTTCAGCTTAGTTTTCCTCTAACAGGCCAGCTTTCTCTTTGTAGGGAAGTGTTTGGATAGATATATGGATGTGCAATCTCTGTATGGGCGCATCAACATGAATCCTATCGGTTTAGTCCTAATTCTAGTAGGCCTGTTTAATGAACTGTTGTCTAGTTCTGGCAAAGAGTTCTGCAGCATCAGGAAGCTTGCCCCTTTTGGGACATTTCAAATGTCCCAATAAAGGTGCTACAAACTCTGGATTTTGCTTTGGTTTTTTACACATGCAGCAAACCATGGTTTCTTTCCCTTCTCCTTTGGCGCTAAGGCCGACGGACAATGGAGGCTACCAGACTGGCATGAGGCAGCCTGGAGCAGACTTCAAAAGAGACGACACGGGGGCAGAACACAACCAAGAAAAAAGCACAAGAAAGTCCAGAGACTGCAAAGAAGAGACTTTCCCCAACCTGCAGCAAAATCCTCCACTATAACATGGGGAATCTGTTTTTCCTTTGCAGGACTTTCCATGGTTCTCAGTGGAAAGTAGCATGCACTGTCCACCTCTGAATCTGCCACAAAGGCTCATGCGGTTTCTCATTAATGCAACTCCATGTATGAGCCTGAAACAATGCCTTCTGAAGCTGCAGGCACCTGTCGCAGCAGAATGGTGTCACTGTTTAAAATAATAGTAATAATAAATGCAACAGGAAGAAAGCAAGAAACTCAACAAGCGAGCTTAGCTTGAGATCTTGGACCTTCTCTCCTCCTCTCAAAATTCTCTGACCAGTGTGCTACATTTTCAAGTGTTTCCTCAGTTTTGGGGTTTCTGTGCATTTGAAGAGTCAGAGATCTGGGGGGGGGAGGGGAAGACGCAGACATGCTCACCAGGAGAGGAGAGGGGTGGGTTCTTTGCCTTAGCCAGAGGCAGCTGTTCCTTGACATTGCCAGAGGGTTTTGTAGGGGTCCCAAGGTGCTTCTCAGAGCCAGCGGAGAAGTGGAACTGGATGGTCCCAGATTCAACTTGCTTCACCTGCAATCCAAAGGAAAAAAAGAGTGTAAGAGGAGGGAGTAAGGATATCCTTTCTGCCTATTTCCAAGATGCTGCAGTGGAAGTAGGGGTGGGCAACAGCATCAGCCATGAAGTGGGTCGTCATTTTTATCTCCAGCCCCTCTCCCTTGGGCCACAGCAAGAGGTCCAAGCACAGGCTAACTTCCTTCATGACTTTGGTTATCATTTTTGGCAGGTATTTGGCACAAAAATGAGTGTTTTGCAGAGGAATTTGGAAAGCTGAATTGCCACATTCACAACAAAGGATCTTCTGGAAAAACAACAGCAACTGAAAACATCAAAACCTTGTATAATCTTAGCCAGCAGAGAGAAAACTTGGGAAATGACTCATTCCTCCGTTACAAGAATGAAATATGCCTTCTTCATACTGCCAGCCCAGGGACCTGCCTTCTCAAAAGACTGATTTGGGGGTGTTTCCTCACCTCTTCTGAGCTCATGGCAGCCGGGGGTGTCTTGTAAACCAGCACATGGTTGGGACTAGGCTGGGCTCCTCCTTGCAGCGGGAGGACCATATCCAAAGAAACCGCATCCAGCGAGGGGTTCCAGATGGCCCAGCGGATGGCATGCATGTAGGATGGTGTCCTCAAAGAGGTAACAGAGGACGCCTGGAGTGCAAAATGGGGTGGAGTGGGGAAGGCGGAGAGAGAATGGATTTTAACCTAGATTTAAACTCAAGGTTTTGCTAAATAAATACACATACACACACACACACACACACACACATGAGGCAAAAACTGGAACACCTGTATAATTCTTTCTTTCTTTCTTTCTTTCTTTCTTTCTCTCTCTCTCTCTCTCTCTCTCTCATTCTTGACTTACCAACTCAGGTATCAAGCCATGGAGCAGCCCGAATAGCTAAGATTCTGTTTCTGGCACCTGCAAACTCTAGTTCTAATCCCGCCAAAGTTGCTCCAATAAAGTGGGTCAGGGTGGGGGCAGCCTGGCCCTCCAGCAATGAAGGGATTCATTTTCTCTGGGAAAGGATGCGAAGCCCAACAGAATCCAGATAACATCCCATCTGCAATTCCCTTTTGGTCCAGCTCCCCTGAGAGGGAAAGGGTGCTTGGCGAAGAGTCTTTGAAGGCGCAACAGTCCTCTTCCTCCAAAATGGACTCTCCAGAAAGCTCTCCGAACCCAAACACCCAGCACTCCCACTCAGAACTGCATCTCTCCCCCAGTGCCCTGTCAATTGCTCCTTATGAAAGCCGTAATGGCCCTCCGCTTTGGGATTATCCAGCCTCCAGAAACAGAGAGGGCAGAGGTTAATTGGGTTCATTCAGTGTGAAGCCACAGACGGCTGGGCCTTGGAGTCACAGAAGGTATTCTGGTTGGAGGCATGCTAATCCGCCTGTCTCTTCGTCACATAACTGGTCAGGCTGTCTGGAAGAGGAGCTTGACTGAGTCAGGATATTCATCTGGCTGGACTTACTGGCAGGTGCTACTTGCTTCATGGAAGCGGTTTCCTCCTGCTGCAAGGTCTACCTTTTCCCTGGATGTCAATACCTCATCTGCCACCTGCTGCTTTGAGTGCAAAATACAAGTAGTGGTCACTGGGTAAAGAATAGGGCCTCCCTGAGAATATTGCCACAAAAACGTTCCTAATCCTTAATCTCTCCCAAGGTGTAAGAAAACCAGAATGTGGGGTCCAAAAGGGCACAGTAAATGAGGCAACATCACAGCCACCCAGGGCTGCAGGCGGAGGTCCAACGCAGCCCCATTACCACCGATCCTTATAGCTGGACTGAGGCCAAGCACATACCGTTGCAAAGCATTTGCTCTAGTGCTCTGCTTTATCCCTGTGCAAAGTAATATTTGAGTAGTGAGGACTTGCTGGGCCCTAGGCCTCCACACAATTTTCGTCACTTTTCAAAATGGAACCGGGGCGAGTCTGGAGTTCTCCAGCTTCCAGAGAAAGCATCGGACTTTTCTTCCCCTAGTTGGCCCATGCCTGCCATCTCTGTAAGAGTCCTTGCATCGCTTAAGTGAACATCCACGCACGCAGCCATTGCCCACCTGTCTGGACTTTCCTTTGGAGAGATGCTGTGCCAGGCGCTGCCACTGCTTGGCCTTCAGTTCCCCCTTGGTGGGATAATGAGGCATCCCTAACAAATCAATGGCTATTGATTAAAGTTGCACGGTTGCCGCTCTCCTATGTCTCATGGCAGGGGAAATGCAAGACCCCTGCCTGCAAAGCATATTTCATATTTGCTTTTTCTAAATGAGTCTGGCTGGAGCCTCGCTAAGGAGACCTGCTCCTTGCATTGCAAACACCCACTGCCTTGTAATTTCAGGCTAACTTCAGCAGGGACAACTCTGCACCTATCCAAAGCCATTTGTGACTACCGATGGTCCTGCGAATGGCAAGATCACCAGAGCAGAAGCGTTGGGGACTGAGTCTCTTGGAGGTCTCTCATTTATAGTTGATGTTAACTTAACACATCAAACAACAAGATTCTCCATGTACCATTATCCCTAGTAATGGGTGGGTTAACAATGTCATTACAAGTAGTCATCTTAAAAGTCTTCTTCGGGTTCTGCTTCGCTGTCTCTAGTGTTCCACCATTTAGCAAAAAATCTGGCTCTTCCACAAAATATTCAGCCAAAGGAGGTGGAATTGTAGGATATAATGAGCTGTTTGCTGCCTGGTGGATTTCTTTTTTTCTTTTCTTTTTAATCTGATGTTGCTTGGCAACTCTTTCATGTGTTTTGATTTCTTTCCTTTTCTTTTTAACAAATTGAGATTCGTTCCTACAGTTGCCTTGGGCGTGCCCCTTTGTCAATTCTTAAAAAGGATATAATTGGTTTTTCATAAATAGCACAAGCAAAACAGACTGGCACGTGTCTGCAAACTTTTCAGCGGTGGTGGCATCCCCGACCAAAAATCAGGGGGAGGTAAAAAGAAAAGAATTAATCCATTTAAGTCATGTCGAGTTGAAAGTCAACAGTTTTCCTCTAAAACTTTCAGGGATGGAAGTTGTGGAGGTCGCCTTTATACCCTGGCACCCACTATGAGCCACATAGTCTAGCCAAAAATAATATAAAAGAGAACTCCAAAGTACAGGGAGGCCTTGCAAACTCTTTAAAAGGTATATTGTTGCACCCGAAGGTTTCCAAAAGCAGCAGTTCACCTTCTTCTTTTGGCCAGAAGGAGGTCAGTCTGGGGATTCTGGAGGTGTTGAAGGCCATAAGAAAATTTGGGGGGGGGGGACTTTATGTGGACCCGGGGCCACGCTTTTCACATCTTTACTGTTGAACATCAACAGTAAGACGTAGGATGCCTTTTTTGCACCTCAGGGGAAGTTGCTGATGAAGTCCGTTACAGATCTGTGACACTGTTATACAAGAGCCGCTCTTCCTCTAGGGTGAGGACACACATTATTCTCCTCCTTTCTCCCTGGAGACCCGTGGTCAGTTCATTTGTTATATTTTCCGACAACGTATTTGTCAGAACAAGGCTGCTCCTCATTCCAAGAGTGCAAGGCGACCATCAAGCAAGGAACACAAGCAGGGCATGACATCTCAGGACATTTCCAAAGCCTCCGGGGAAATCAAGCATCGGGTTGATGCATCGTCTGACAACTTCCATCATCTCCATCGTGGAACAGCCCCAATGTCGACGCCGACACAGACGGAGAACCAGTTCTCCAAGCTTCTCGATAGCTGGCGGAAAGAGGTGAGAGGCTGCACAGTGGAGGAAGCAAAGATCTGGCCAAGTTGAGATGGCAAAAGCCATTTGCCTGCTAAGGCCCAATTAAGTGCTCGATTAACAGTCTTTCCGACAACTTCTGCTCCTTTCCCAGCAACTGCAGGGACGCGAAGGAAGGGCAGAGAGCCAAAGGAAGGCCACTGTCCAAATTCCAGTTTCTTGAAAGAAAAATGAGACAGCAGGTGGAGAGAGAGAGAGAGAGAAGCCATGGCCAGATGGCCAACACAACATTGCCACAGTCCTTGATGTCCCAAGGGCCTGTTGTGTGCCTTGATGGCCTCCGCTCTTGAAAATATTTAGGGGGGAAATTAATGAAAAAAGCTAACTCCATGTTTTAATTAACAGCTTCAAAGTAGAGGGAAAAAAAACACAACTCAGCTGTATCAAAGGGAATGAGAGCAGGAAACACCGCCGACATTACTATTTATGTCTGCGTCTTGATATAGGACATAGGAAGGTACTTTTGGTAGGTTTAGTGGCTGATAGTCTATCCCAGGGCCCCTAAGTGACTGCCAAAAAATTCCCCTGCCCCTAAAAAACCATCCTGGAAGTGACTGGAAGCCCACTTCTGCTGCTGAAAATGGCATTTTTCCTTAGACTATAGCAGTATAGTTTTTTGTGGGTTTTTTGGGCTATGTGGCTATGTCCTAGAAGAGTTTATTCCTGACGTTTTGTTAGCATCTGTGGCTGGCATCTTCAAAGAAAGTTGCTGGCTCTTCTAGAACATGGCCACATAGCCCAAAAAACCCACAAAAACTATGGATGCCAGCCACCAAAGCCTTCAACCTTAACAGTATAGTTGCAAGCCATTTTGAAGAGGAACGAAAATGGGAGGTAGCTAAGGAAACAGGAGTGACTGCCCTTCCTGGGCTCAGCTGTAGATGTGGAGAAAAAAGGACATGCAGAAAAGGAGTTTGGAGGACATCAAGGAGGAAGCCATTTTAGGAAAGGAGTTCCAGAGCCTGAGAGCAGCCATCGAGAAGACCTTGCCTCCTGTCTCCATCAACTGTCCTCTCCTGAAGATCTCAGGTCCTGGGTGGGATCATACCAGGAGATATAGTCTGTCAAGTAGCCTGGACCTGAGCCTCACGACCAGCACTTTAATTATACCTGGAAACAAGTGCAAGGGGGTTATATAATCCGTGTAACTCTGGTTGCAATTGGAGAGCATCCCTGCCCTGAAATGGTGTCTTCACACACGCAACCGAAATTGGTCTCCCTTTGCAGTTCAGCTCCATGACAGCTTGGTGGGCTTCAGCACTCCATTAAGACAATACTACTTACAGCCGATTTATGAACTACAGCAGAACCATCTGGCACCGGGTCAAAGGAAGCAGTGAGTTTCACATCTGCTTTTCCTAGCCTTAAATAATTTTAAAGGGACTTAAAAATCAATGGGAACACGTCGTTGTAATGCGCATAAGCCTGATGACATGCTATAACTCTTCCCCGGCCGCTTCCTGAAAGGATCGCTGCCGTACAAGGCAGGGGTGGCCTTTTTGACGGCGGCAAAATTCCAGACACGGAGACGTTTCTATCATGCCGCCCGAAATGAGTTTTGCTATTGCTCTGCTCTGTCATTATATTTCCCCTCTTGATGGGCAATAGCAGCAGCAGCCCACGCAAAGGACTCCTTCCTTCGCTTCCATCCCTCCTCTTGCGTTCCAATTATGGACGCAGCACAGGTTTCCAAATTCATTAAAAGCAGCCATCAATTCAGCCAAGATAACAATGAGCCACCAAGGCCCAGCTCCAGAGGAAATGTATTGGGAGCCTCTATAGATAACTCCAAAGATTTCTGGGAGGGAAAAGGGAATATTTTGACAATCCGTCACAAGAAGACCAAAGTCTAGTCAAATGAGGAAGTCAGAGAGGAAGTCTCATCCCTGGTGGTGCCACCACAAAGAAGGTCCTGCTACTAATTTTCATGGTCCAGCCCTTCTGGGAGTCCAGGATGGGAGGAGATAAAGTTTAAGGCAAAGTCAATGCTTCCTTAACCTTGCAAGACCAGACTGGTGCACCAACAACGGACTTTCTTGGACAGGGATAATTTAGCCGCAGAAGTCCACAAACTGGTAACTTCCTAATCAGACTACCAAGGACCATCTAGTCCAACTCCATTCTGCCATAGAGGAAGACACAATCTAAGCCTTCCCTGGGACAGATGGCCATCCAATCCTTGTTTAAACACCTCCAAAGAAGGAGACTCCACCACACTTGGAAGCAATAGCATCTTCCACCTACAATCAGCTCTTACCTTCGGGAAATTCTTCCTGATGTTTAGCTGGAATTTCTTTCCTTCTCGTTTGAATGCAAGCTTGTTCCATCTTCGATATGACCTCAAACTTGTTCCATCTTCAATATGGACACGTTTGTTCCATCTTCAATATGACCTCCCCTCAAATATTTAAACAGGGCCATTGTATCACCTCTTAACCTTCTCTTCTCCAGACTAAACATACCCAGCTCCCTAAACTGTTCCTCAAACGGCTTCATGGTTTCCAAATCCTTCACCATCTTGGTAGCCCAACTCTGGAGACATTCCAGCTTCTCAACATCCTTTTTGAATTGCATCGCCCAGAATTGGACGTAATATTCCAGGTGATGTCTGACCAAAGCAGAATCGGGCGGGACTATAACTTCCCTCGATCTAGATCCCATACTCCTATCGATGCAGGGTAGGATCGCATTCTGATTATGGGACTGCTGCTTGAGGCACAGAGACTCAAGAAGGGATGGTATAGAGAATTTATGGTTAATGTTCAGGAGTAGCTTTGAAGCATAAATCTGAGCTGAACACAGGCAGCGTGTGAATCAGATCTGGCTCCATGATGGCATCCCCGGGGACAAGTGAGGGACAAGGCAAGTGAAAGAAAGTGAGCACCAAAGTGCTTTCTGTGGGTAGCAATTTGGGATACTGCTTTGCAAATAAAAGAAAACAAAACCAGGGAGCCCTTTCCGTTTCCAGTATCATTTATAGTTTTGAACTATGGAGGCTGTTTCTGCCCTCTCTTTCCTCTTATCACAAAGCACTCACCCCAGGGCTAGGGAAGCCAAAAGGAGTGTCACGGGAAAGCGGATAGGCAGCGCAGTTCAGTCAATTACAAACCCCAGAAATGCCCATCGCGGCACACACCTTTGCCTTCTTTTGAGCAGTGCCTTCAACAGACAGCTTGTAGCTATCCCATATCAGCATTATTTACAAGCCAGACAGAAAGAGATTGAAAGCAAGAACTTGCTTATTGTTGTGATAACAGAGCGGAGCCAGGAACGCATCGCTATTCTGTGGCTTTCTGGTCTCTATCAGGGAGCCATTTGTAAGATTTTTAAAGGCTCTCCACGGAAATGGGAATCGGAGGGCAGAACACTAGCAATTAACCAATTAATCAGAGGAAGGCAATGGGCAAAGCACCTCTGAATAGCTTTTGCCTTTAAAAGGCATGGTATTCATGGGCTCACCATAAGTGGACAGGTGCCTTCAGGGCACCTATGCACACAGATACAATTGTGAGAAGATGTTGGGATGTCAAGGGCAGCCATGGTGATGGAAACCTGGTCGACTTTCCAGAGAAAGAAGCCAAAGAGGTGGGCAGAGACACAATTCCTACCTTAATGTCAGATCTGTGCACAGCAGAGAAGACGTATTCCAACAAGAAGACCACCGCGAAGGCCGGATGGCGGACCATCTCTGTCAGGTGGATACGGCTCCTCAGGACAAGCCCTTGCCTCTCTGGGCTGTGCTTGGAGAGAACCAGTGAGAAGGACTGGTGAGAAGGAGCTCCTTTGCTTGTAAAGGCCAGCCAACCACATGCAGTCCAGCAAGGGTTGGAGTTTGCATGGACCCCATGGCATTGGACTGCAGCTCCCAGCAGACCCTACGCACCAGGGGCAATATAATAGCAGTTTGACACCACTTTATTGGTCATGACCCTATCCTACAGATTACTTGGATTTGTAGTTTGGCGTTCTCTGACAGACCAAGCTGAATACCTTACCAATCTACAAATGGCAAGCTTCTATAAGACAGAGTCACTGTAGTTAAAGTGATGTCAAACTGATTTAATTCTGCAATGTGGCTTCACCCAATGAGATACTTCATTGGTGGTCTTGTATAGATTATTCTCTTCTATGTGATTCTCTACCCTGCTGTAAAATTTCAAATTTCCCCCGTGTTATGAATCTCTGCTCCTCTTACACTGCCTAGGAATGTACCATGTGGTTTGTTGGTTTTGTCCTACTAGTTAATTGAATTTACTGGGTTGCTGTTCAACAAGTGAGACTCGGATATCATTAGCTCCTTGGGCAGCCTTGCTTGTCAGCTAGTCAAGAGGAACATAACAAATTCAAATAAACAAAGGCCCACGACATTCAATAGGCACAGCAGCAGAAAGATAATCTTTGTGTAGCAGAAGAACACAAGTTGTGGTGTAATTTGGCAAGGCGTGCAAGGCATTCCTTTCCAAGGACTTGGTGCAGAATGTGGGAAATTGTGGCCAAGGGACCACATACATCCCCCTGGAGCCCAATTTCGAGGCCCTCAAAACCACCTGCTAATCCCCCAAAGCATCCCACCCACCCCATTTTTGGTGTGATATTTTTTGGGGGGGGCAATTTTCATCCTAAAACTATGCCCATACCAAATGCACCTCAACTGTTGGGTGAACAATAGGAGATGAGATATAAGAATAGTCCAGTATATTGTCATAGCTGCAAGGGTAGCATATGCACAGGAATGGAAGAAGGACTTAATACCTGTGAAAGAAGGGTGGCTATCTAAACTGAAGGATTTAACAGAGATGGATAAATGGTCTGTATTGCTTAAAACAATCTTTAACAAGATTTTGGAAAGACTGGAAATTGTTAATTGCCTTTAGAAAATAAAGAAGGTAATTTATGATTGTTGGTTTTATTAACTAATATGAGTTAAATATACAGATAACGGGTCACTAATAGAGAGATTGAAGAGCTTATAATGAATTGTACATTCAGAAGAGATAGTTGGAAGTCATATTTTTTAATGTTGCTTTTGTTAGTTGTAGTTTTGGTTGTAATTTGTTTTATATATAATTTATAGTCTGTAGAAATTTGTGTCATTTGTAAAGGTTTTTCCCCCCTTTTATTCTTTGTACATTTTACTCAATAAAAATTATTGGAGCGGGGAATAAAAAATGAATAAACAACTGAATGCTCTTGGAAAGGTGACATCCCATCCAAAACAGGGCCAGAAGTGATGCAGCATCACTTTCAGTCTCCATTTTGCCTGGCACATTGCTATGCCCAGGGAGTAGAGCCCATGGTGGGATGGGGGGAATGGACCCCAACGCTGGCATGGTTTCCCAGCCTGTCTTAGGAAATCTCCCCTCTTGTTCTTCTTCTCTCACCTAGGCTTTCCAGCGGCTCTTAGTTTTCTATGGAAGCTTCCAGCACGTCCTCGGGCCACGTCCATCTCGGGCACCACAACTGCCACCTGCGGGGGCTGGACGAAGCAAAAACCGTTGTGGACCCCAATGTGGAGCCGCCGTTCCTGCACAAGAAGGGTGTTCCCATCCAGGGCCGAGTTACCCTAAGAAAATCCATTGGAGTGGGGAGGAAAAGAACAGGTTTTTAAACTGAGGTGGTACTGCCATAGTCTCGTAAAAACAATCCCTCTATCCAGAAAGTCAGCTTTAACACTAACAACAACATTATTCTCGTTCCTAAACAACTCTGATTATTCTCCTCTTTCCAACTGGATTAAGAAAGGCAAGCTGTGGAAAGAGGGCGCCCGGCTATAGCGCAAGACACCAATGAAGGCGAACAAGAATGAACCTCCAGGAGGACCAGGGAAGCATTAACGCGGGTAATTTGCTCCAATAATAGATGAAGCCGAACAGAGTTCGTATCGATCGGTCCCCCGATCAAATCGCTGATTGTTTGCTTGATAAATTTCCCCCCTTGTGTTCCCAGGTGAGATGTCGATGGCGGCCAACAGCAAAACACAATAAACAGAATGCAATCTTTCAAACAGTCCCCACTAAAAGAACTATAGAGCATGCTGAGATGTCTTTGTTTAAACATAAAAAATGCAGGTTAAAATCCAGAGATGTAGGGAAACCAGTTGAAAGAGCACATATGAAGCAGCATTATGTCTGTACACATCCATACATAGGTACAGATGCATACATGCACACACACTTAGTTTGAACTAAGCCCCATCCTTCCTGGGATGACTCCTTGGAGCAGTGGTTCCCAAACTTTGCTTTTCCAGGTGTTTTGGACTTCAACTCCCAGAAGCCCCACTCAGCTTGACCAATAGTCAGGAGTTCTGGGAGTTGAAGTCCAAACATCTGGAGGACCAAAGTTTGGGAACCACTGTTTTAAAGGGTTTCATCTCTCCTCCAGAGCCTAGCCCACCATTGGTATACGACCGTTTCTTAAAAGACTCTTTGGGTGCATCTACGCTGTAGAAATAATGCAGTTCGGCACCACTTTAAGGTCCGTAGCTGCATCCTAGGATTTGTTGTTTTACAAGGTCTTTAGCCTTTGGTGCCAAAGAATGCTGGCGCCTCACTAAACAACAAATCCCAGGATTTGGTCGGATGGAACGCCATCATGGTATGTAAAGTGGGGCCAAACTGCATCCAAGATCCTGCTGCAGGGAACCTTAGGAATTCATGGCATGATGAGAGTGCAGTCAGGATTTCTTGGAGATCAGGGCAACCAAAAGGATGGCTATGTACCATCTCCAGTGTCAGGAACAATTGGGTTCTGTATATAAGTTTCTGGGAAGAAGCGATGGAGGATGCAGTCAAACTCAGGTCCATTGAGGGTACCTGGCAGGCGGCAGTGTGTCCAGAATATGTGACTAGCAACACCAGATTCGGGTCCTTCTCATGCTTGCAGCTCATGTTTTTCACCAGAACCAGAAGGCAATGAACAGCAAAGACGGATCCTTGAGCCTAGTATGAATTTTGATTTGAATAATTGCCATCGATTTCTCTTCATTGCAGGAGAAAACAAATATTCTTCCCCGGGATTCTCCTTGGATGTGGATGTCACAGAGGAACAGTATAATGTGACTATTGTTTGTATTTTGTATTTTTATTCTATGTTGTAACCCTGCCTCGATCTGCAGGAAGAGGCAGGAAATATAAATAAATCTTATTATTATACTGTAGTATTATTATCCTGCGGTGAAAAACAGGCCAGGGTTTTTGTACCAAACACTGGTTTTCTGCATTGAAAACAGGCCTCCTGTGGCAGGAAACCATGTTTTCCATGCTGGAAAACCATTTTCTGTGCAAACAGTTTTCTGTGCAGAAAAAGAAAAAGGAAGGAAGGAAGGAAGGAAGGAAGACCAAGCATTTCAGCCACAGAATAATTCTTCACAGTTCTATTTAGCTATTTAGTTCAAATAGCAGATGCTATTTGGAAGGATGGGGCTTAGTTCAAACTAAGTGTGTGTGCATGTATGCATGTGTACCTATGTATGGATGTGTGCAGACATAGTGCTGCTTCATATGTGCTCTTTCAACTGGTTTTCCTACATCTCTGGATTTTAACCTGCTTTTTTATTTTAGCTATTTAGTTCAAATAGTAGAAAAATTCTTACTGGGCTATTATTCTTCCTGACAGGGCTTCGTGATGGTTGGGAAACCTGCTTTTCAACCTGGGAAAGGAACGATTACAACTCTTCTTTCCATCCCTGGTCCCAGATGGAAATCCCTCTCTCTTTTCTCTATTCAAACACACTAGCAGCAACCTCAAACTATAAACCTGGCATCTTCTCAGGAACGCCTGTGTTTTCCAAGCCAACCTTCCTGGGGTGGCGGCGGAAGCGGTGGTAATGTTCAGTGATATGTCATAAAGGTAATAAAAATGAAAGCTGCCCCAGAGTGGCTGCTCGATATTAAAGTATTTCATCTTCCCCCTCCGCCAAAGCCGTCCTGCACCTGACAAACCAACGGGGCTCATCCTCGGGGTCATTATGGCTTCATGAATTACAGGAGCTCCAATACAGGCGTGCAAACACGGAAATCTTAAGGCATCGCGCCGTGCGCCCATTCATCAAAACCAGCCTTGCCCACAACACAGCAGCTCATTAGTGTTCCCTCATTCCAGGGAGAAAAGCAAAACGCAGAATCAAGAAATTTGTCTCTGAATTGAAGAACGAAGGTAATAAAACAACTCGGAAGGAGGGGAAGAGGAAAGACACAGCCCGAAAAGTGATCCATATGCAAAGAGACAAGCAAATGCATTGTTACTGTACAGATAACAGAGGACCCATCCCTCTTGCAAACCATCCATTCTCTTTCATTGTCGAGAAGCAGAGATTGTATTTACTTGCAGCAAGGCTCCAGATGCTGGAAATCGATCTTGTTTGTTTTGGTTTTATAAAAGGTTGTCATCATTACAACAAAAGTGGGCCAAATTTGAGGTGCAGGTGGCCCTGGAGGCAATATTAAGGCCCACTAGCCTTGTATTTAAAAGGGACTTTTAAAATGTCCCTTACAGGGTCTGGACGACTGTGCCATATTTTGGGCTGCCCTGGTCTGATCCTGGTCAGGGAAAGGCCTTTTTAAAACTCTTAACACAGATGGATGGAAGACTTTCTAAAAGTGTTACTAAGTGGGGATTTCTCTGTCAAGCAGAACACACAGGGTTTATTTTCACTATTCTTTTTTCATGTTTTGTGAAGGGGGGGTTGTTAAAAGGTGGGAGTTCAGGAATGATGACCAAAAGTCCCCGTGTCAACAGGGCAGTGAATCCGTTCCGGTTTTGGGCTTGCTTTATGGAAACAAAGGTGCTAATTCTATTGCAGGGACATACACAGACTTCTGGAATTGCAAGTCTGGAGTAACACCTGAGCTGGACTCAGTACCCCACCGACATGGGAAAGCTGGAGTTTTGAGACCAAAGACTGGAAATGATTGTGGAAGAAGAAGGCCACCTCATATATGTATATAAAATATACTTCTGGAGGTTTCCCCCTTTCTTTTCTTTGGACTTGGTGCCTTTTCAGGGTCGGAGGAAAGTACCTGGTCATCCATGAGTACGTCTAACAGCTCCTCCTCAAATTTCTCCAGCGAAGGGTACAAGTGGATGGCAAGGGTCTCCAAGTACCAGGTCACTGTCTTCATGAGCCGTGGTTTCTGCAAAGGATCTCCTGCAAAGGGAATAAAACTTGAATTAACCTAGCCAAGAAAACCCCATGGTAGGTTTACCTTACCTTACCTCCAACTTATGGAGTCGACTTGAAAGCATGCAACCACACTAAAAACTTAAATCTATTGGTGGAGACCCCTTTCTTTATTGATTTAATTCGAGCTATTTGATTTATATCTGGCTTTCCTCCCAGGCTGAGGATATAAGGGTTTATCATTATCAAAAGCAATTTTAGGCTGCATCAATAGAAGTATAATGTCTAGATCAAGAGAAGTAATAGTGCCACTCTATTCTGCTCTGGTCAGGCCCCACCTGGAATACTGTGTCCAGTTCTAGGCACCACAATTTAAAAAGGATGTTGAGAAACTGGAGCATGTCCATAGGAGGGAGACCAAAATGGTGATGGGTCTGGAATCCATGTCCTATGAGGAACAACTCAGGGAGCTGGGGATGTTTAGCCTGGAGAAGAGAAGGCTAAGAGGTTCTATGGTAGCCTGTTAAGTATTTGAAGGGATGTCATATTGAGGAGGGAGCAAGCTTGTTTTCTGCTGCTCCAGAGATTAAGACATGGAACAATGGATGTAAGCTCCAGGAAAAGAGATTCCACCTCAACTTTAGGAGAAACTTCCTGAGAGTAAAGGCTGTTCGACAGTGGAACAGACTCCCTCAATGGAGATTTTCGTGGAGTCTCCTTCCTTGGAGGTCTTCAAACAGAGGCTGGATGGCCATCTGTCGGGGATGCTTTGATTTACCATTTCCTGCATGGCAGAATGGGGTTGGACTGGATGGCCCTTGCGGTCTCTTCCAACTCTATGATTCTATGAAAGGGTCCCAATAAAACCACACACACAAACACATTTCTCTAGATATTCTATATACCACTACAGGTCACCTTGTTTCGTACTGATGGAAATTCCACGTAAAATGATTGCTCAACCAGGACTCAGCGTATCATGAAGGTATTTCCAAATGTTGGGATTTCAGACTGCTGTTTCATCATTTCTCTGTGCCGAAGGTGGTGAGGATGCGCAAAGGAGCAACCACATTGGATGTAATTCAACTGACTTTTTGACTATCCTATAACTCACGATCCACTGACAATAATACTGAGCGCAATGGGGGATTCATTTATGACAGTGCAGGAGATGGATTTAGAAGTTGTGTCAGTAGCAACCGAAATAGCCTGGGCTCAGTATTGGAGTAAATGGATGCCTTGGCCTCTCAGTCCTCAGCCGGCTGAGGAAAATTCTCGAGATTGCCAAAATCAACTGAACTAATAAACCAGAGTAATAGAGGCTGCATTGCACAGGGCTGAGGAGAGAAATGAAAGGCGGTTTCTCAATTATGGGAATACAGATTGCAACCAACTGTTACTGCAAAGACACGAGGGCGTGATTTAATATCTATTCTACATTTGCTTATTAACTATGAGGATAAATCCTTGGTAAACACTGTCATTGGAAAAGGCACTTGCTTGAACTATGGATGTTGGCCGTGAAAGCCTTTGCTTCCCATGTTTGAAATTTAATATCTGCTACATATGATATGTGCCTGTATTGTCCCCCTTTTTTCCTTTGTGTTTTTATTTTAGATGCATTGACAATTCAATTCCGGTCAAGCAACAACAGAGAGTTGTTATAAGGTCCCTAGATCCATGGAAGTGGCCACAATCCATGGAAGTAGCCTGGCACCCCATTTCCATGTCAAATGCAGAGACAGGGGTCTTTCAAAGCCCTCCCTGTGACAGATGGCCATCCAGCCTCTGTTTAAAAACCTCCAACGATGGAGACTCCACCACTTTCCATGGCAGCAGCGTCTTCCGCTGTCGAACAGCTCTTACTGTCGGGAAGTTCTTCATAATGTTTAGGCAGAATCTCTTTTAATGTCGTTTGAATCCATTGCTCCATGTCCTATTCTCTGGAGCAGCCGAAAAGACGCTTGCGCCATCTTCGAGCAAGCAATATTAATTCATGCTGGGCCTTTTCAAAAAGCAAGAAAACAATCCGGCACATACAATTTTGTACTTGGAGAGGAAGAGGAAAACAGGAAACCTTCTCACTTTAAAAAAACTCTTGCAAATGATTAATTTTTCCAGGGGAGGGGTGATATGTGCAAATGGCTGATGGCATCGAAGTCCTACTGCAAAAGCATGTCAGGCAACAAATTGCACCATTCAATCATTTCAAGGGAACACATCTGGGAGGGAAAGGAACAGCTGTTCTCCCTTTGGATCAGCTTTCTTCGTTCCCTGGGAGAAAGCAGCAACTGGAGCAAATCCCCAAATGGGAGAGGAACCAGCAGCCACCGCTGTCTGCTCTGTGGGGCCTTTAATATGCTGTCCACTTGACCACAACCTCCAAAAGGCCTTGGTGGACAGCCCCCGGGAAGAGGAAGGGGAGAGGGAAGACGCAGGTCTGAAGCCAGGGTTCTGGTACTGGCGGTAGTAAGAAGAAGGAAATGGGGCAGGGGGGCAAATCTCACACATCCCTGTACCCTTTTACTTATACAGCTTGGAAGCAGCCACTGGAAAAATAAATAAATAAATAAATAAATAAATAATAATAATAATAATTTATATTTCCTGCAGATCGAGGCAGGATTACAACAGATAAAAGCAAATACAATTACAAAATATCAATAAACAAAATATCAATAAAAGCACACAAAGATACAGGCACAGTCATTAAAATAGCCAAATCGTCATCTGTTTCTGTACTATTGAATCAGATGTGGAAAATTCTTTAAGATCAGCTGTAGAAGATCAGATGGAGAGGCCCACCGGAAGAGATCCACCTTAAGTGCTTTCTTGAAGGCTTCTAAGGTGGTGATGAGATGGATCTCTTCTATAAGTTGTTCCAAATGGCATTTTGGAGCTAGCTTCTGGGCCCCAAGCTCTGAACAGTGTCCACAAGGCTCAGCCGTGAAGATGCCAAACCAAAACCGATTCGGCAGCAAAGGGTCTTTTTACAAGAGATTTTGCAAACCGCTCCCTTTTCTCCTGATGCATCAGTGGTTCTGATCCTGGAAGCATTTGAGCCAGATCCTGAGCTGTCAAAACTGCTTTGAGGATCCCTCTGCGGGCTTTCACTGATTTGAATGGATTCAAAAAGAAGGAGAGGAAGAGGAGAGGGGTGATTGCTCTGAGCCCCTTGAACTGGCTTCCAGGTGTGTGAAGGGGAATCGCATATAACTCAGGACTTAATCAGAGCCAAGTTTCAAACCGTTTGGCAGGGCCTGAGTCACAGAAGAGCATGACAAGGCAGGGCCAGGCCAATAGGGTATGAAATAAGCCCACCCTGCCCTCCCTAAATCTGGGTTGTGCTAGCAGTAACATGGGAGAGAGAGTCCCCTTTCACAACAGGAGGACCCATACATCTCCATTATGTGAATGGAGGCTGGGGAGGTGTGCGACTTCAGCCGCAGCTCCGTGTGCCTTTGCTCAGAGCGACAAGGTTGCAAAAGCCGGAGACGGTTGAGACCAAACGGCAGCCGGGGAGATAGATGAGGATGCAGACAAAGGATGATGGATGGCGCAACCTCAGGAGGAGAGAGCTTTTGAAGGGCTCAGCTAGGAAGAACCTCTCAGAAATGAAGCCCCCGCTTGGGGCAGGGCAAGCCGGTGGGCCATTTGGGTCCAGGGGGAGAGTCTGAATAAGCATACCAAGGGGGTGGTCTTGGAAGAATAAAGGCAGGACCGGGAGGGGAGAGAAGCGAAAACGTTTCACAGCCTGAATTCCCAGGCTGCCAGTGCTATTTTTCACTTTCTCGTTGAGCTCTGGAATGAAGGTTGAGAAATCTCGTGTGCCCGCGACACAGTCATTTATTTGCTACAGAAACCAGTTTGACGCACTAGACGCCGGCAGTACTAACAGGCCCCGCCAGGTGTGTAGCTACAGGGAGGCAAAATCGCCCTTCGAAATACAAATCATGCCTCCCAAATGAAATTTTCCTCCCGTCCCCATATTCCTCGCAAGCCTTGAGAAATACAGTTTAGCCATTCAAAGAGAGCGGCCAAGGAACGCAGCAAATGGAAGAACCATTGTCAGCGTCTCTCCCTCTGCAATGCTAGACTTTGAGGAATGGAGGGAAATTTCATTGGAGGGCCGAATTCTCATAGGATGCGGGATGCTTTCACTTTACTTCCCCTGAAGCTACACCCCTCATGCAGTGCCTGAGGTGAGATCTGAACTCGGTGCTTCTGGAGTCCTTCGTTTCTTCTCCTCTTGGTTCACTGGTGACTGCAAACATGAGTTATGTGAAGCCTCCATTTGTTCCAGTCCCAGACTGGTTTCTGGGGCAGAACCGCTCACCTTCAGAGTCCTTGAGAGAGGAGCTGCTTCCTCCAAAATAACTGCAGTGCCCAAAATCTGCTCACCTGGAAGGTCCCAGAAGGGAAGGATGAGGGGGACTTCACAAGCCCATTTTCCTCCCTGAAGAGGCAGAAGATTAAAATTCTTCTCCTCCTCCTCTTCTCACAACCAAACATTACAGAGCTTCTTCCCCTGTCGAGTGAAGAGACTCAGCCCAGGCGAGATATAAAGCACTCAGCAAAGGCATGAAATAATACCTCTCTGGCCGGCGGAGCCATTTAAGAGCCGCGGGAAGCACCGGGAACAAGACTTTTCTAACAAATTAGCTTTCGCTACCACTAGAATCTGCCTTAATTCAATTTGGGGAACCAAATATACCTTCTCCTTTTCATCGAGACTGTTATCTGATGCTCCGGTGTATCAAATTACAGGGTACATTTGGCTGGAAGTGCCCATTTGCAGCCAATTTCAGGTCCTCCACTCTTTCCTTCCAGTAACCAAGGAGTATTTACTGCTGAGCTGCCTTGGTTAAGGAGAACAAACAAGGGCTGGAGGGCTGTGACTTTGGAGGACACCGTTTTCCATCAAAAGGAATTCAGCCAGAATACAGAATACAGCCAAAAGGAATACAGAAATATAACTACACTCAATGCAGAATAGGATTCCACCAGGATTTTCAAAGCCTGCCTAGTTTTTCTATAGCAAATTGTGAGAACCTCTTTCACCATAAGGACTGAAATCACTTTTAAGATGTCCTCAGGACAGGGTAAAAGCAGGAGTATCCACATCGAGGGAAGGAGTTATGCTGCTCTGTTCTGCTTTGGTCAGGCCTTACTTTGTGGAATAATGTGCCCAGTTTCGGCTGCCACAATTCATGAAAGATATTGTCAATGTGTCCAGAGGAGGACAACCAAGATGATCGAAGGTGTGGAAACCAAGCCTTATGGGGAAAGAAAGTTGGGTGTGTTTAGCTTGGAGACCTTCCTGGCAGTAAGAGTTGTTTGGCGGACTCTCCTTTGGAGGTTTCTTTATGTGTGAACCTGAGCTGTAACCATCCACTGACAGGTTGAGTCCATCTGAAGATTGTTACAGGAATGCATTATTGGCCATCTGTCAGGAGTGTTTTGGTTGTGTATTCCTGCATGGTAGAATGAAGTTGGATTGGATGGTCCTGCGGGGTCTCTCTCAACTCTATCATTCGATGATCTTCAGATGAACACTTGCTGAAAAATCTTCCTGTTTCTACTTTTGGACCTTCTTCAGCCAATTTCTGGCTGGTTTTCAGTGTTTCTGGATCTTTCCCAATAAGTCATGTCATCTCACAAAGCAGGACTTTGTGGAGTGGAGGGGCTTCAAGGGCCAAAAAAATGGGGTGCAGTGGCGGCACTATATGCATCCCTGCCCTATAGCGATCCATGATGAAAAATCCTCCCACAACAATTTCTGTCCATGGCCACAGGGTGGTGTAAAGACACCACACGTTCTTTATTCAGAAGTTGCCTAGAAGCTGGTAAAGCCTCTGAGAAAGAACCCTTCTGTTTATATGTCAGCCAGCCCAGGGATTTTGAGTTGTGGAGGTCTTGAGTTTGGAAAAGGCATAGCCGTATTAGTCTGGAAAATCAGCATGAAAAGGCATCTTGTAGCACCTTTTAGACTAGCTGAAAGAAAGCTGCTGGTAGCATGAGATTTCATAGACTCCATGCATCTGCGGAAGTAGACTCAAGTCTATGGCCTGTTACAGACTGCCAAAATAAAGCTGCTTCGGGTCTCTTTGGAAGTATGCTATTTAAATGATGCATGGGTCCTGAGAGTCCGGAGGTCGCGACAAAGCCACACTCCATTCCTAAGCACTGGAGTGCAGCTTTGGTGCAGCTTCTGGATTCTTAGGATGCCTGCATCATTTAAACAGCATACCTCCAAAGAGACCCGAAGCAGCTTTATTTTGGCAGTCTGTAACAGGCCTATGAAAGCTCGTGTTACCTGCTTCTTTCTTTCAGTGAGTCTCAAAGGTGCTGCCAAATCCCTTTGCCTACTGAGTTTGGAAAACACTTATTTTTTTGGCACTAACATTCATACAATCTTCTGTCACATGCTAAATTGTCTTGCTTTATATTGTCTTAACAGGCTTGCATTCATTTTTCTTGTGCATGAATTGGGCAGGACTGAAATATTTTAACAAATAGGTAAGAAACATCAGGTTCTAGGACTTGGCCAACTTCTGCCCTTTCTCTGGGATTGTGGGAAGAAGAGGGTAACAAGTCCAGTTCAACTAGCATGCTTTTGGGGTGGTTAGGGTACTTTTTAGGTATTTCTTGGCTGCAACTTTGGCCAAGAATTGTTTCCAAACTTTTGGGGTGGTTTTCAAGGGCTGCAAAACAGGGTCCTTGCTGCCTCACATGACCCACACTTGCTCCATCCTTGCCTTAGATGTTTGGGCTGCAGGCCTTCACACACGACATTGGCTTAGAAAAGGTGGAGCATGGATAGCCAGAGACTTCGCAGGTGGCAAAACCCAAATGCATTTCACACATACCTTCATGGACTGCTAAGACACCAGGGATTCCTTGCTGGGCAGAGACAGGAGTGTTTTCGGAGAGAAGGTGATAGACAGCTTCCAAGGGAGGATGGAGCTGCAAAGTACATTGCAAAAAGCTGCCCTCCATCACTGCCAGGAACTTGTTCTCTAAAGAAAGGAAGAGAGGAAACATATTGAAAACAGAGAAGAAGGCTGGTCTGTCCCAGAAAAGAAGCCCTCAGTGATCTAATCCGCACTGCAGAAATAATGCAGTTTGACACCATGCCATGGCTCAATGCTAAGGAAGCCTGGGATTTGTTGTTTGTTGTGGCACTAGAGCTCTCTGACAAAGAAGGCTTGGTATCTCCCAAAACTATAAATCCTAGAATTCCACAGCATTGAACCATAGCTGTTAAAGCAGTGTGAAACTACATGATTTCTGCAGTGCAGATTAGAACAGTGTCAGGAGGAGGACCAGATCCAGAAGAGGATGACAAGACTTTTGTCTTATCATGCAGAGAGGAGGATTTTATCTGGCGCCACTTCTCAGCCTCCTCCTGGGTGAAAAGCTGCACCAAGCAACGCTCTCTCTGTGAATTTTGGAGGCTTTAAAGGCGTTCCTTAACTTCCAGCTGCCTTTTAAACATCTTATAATGTCACTTTTGCAATTGATTCCTGGTCTGCTACACAATGCCTTAGGTTTCAGAGAGGCGATGTATAAATGCTTGAACAAACAAACCTGCACAAAGACAAAAAACAAGTTGACTAGGTTTTGTTTTTTTTAACTAAATCCATTGCCATGGCTAACAACACACTGGTTACTGGTTTGGGCAGTGGAAAAGAAAAGTGGCAAACTCTAGCAGCCCTTTCCTCTTCCCAAGTCTATTCTATCCTTCCTTCCTTCCTTCCTTCCTTCCTTCCTTCCTTCCGTCTGAGCCCATGTGTTGCCTTTCTCTCAGAATATTCTGCAAGATCCACCATCTTCAATAAATAAAGAATATACGGAGTCTAGCATGTGGGGATAAAACCGACTTACTCTCTATCGGCTCCTGGGCCAGCGGGTGCAAAAGGGCTCGTGGCGTCCCGTGATACAGACTGAACCTGTAGAGAAAAGAGCAGGTGATGAGACTGAAGTTTTGGGGACCCAACACAAAATGGCAGATATAACACCCAGGAACTCTGTTGAGTCTCATCTTTGGAACTGAATGCATGCAGATATTTGGAACTGAATGCATCATCTTTGGAACTGAATGCATGTCTCTGGAGCATCAAGAAAGAAGATTTTGTGGTTTTCTAAGTGATGACCTTTCAGAGATTTGAAAATGATGCTATGCCACTCTCTTCCATCTAATCCCCTCTTCTACTGTGTGTGAGAGAGAATGTGTGTGAGTGTGTTTAAGTCACCTGTTGGTTTACAACAACCCCATAAATGTCATAGGCAAGGAATTCTCAGGGGTGGCTTGCCAGTTCCTTCCTCTGAAATATAACCACACATATACAGTTGGATCTCTGTAGCCATGGATTTTTTAATCCATGGATTCAAGTATCCATGGCTTGAAAAGATTCCCCAAAATATATACATTCCAATAAGCAATCCTGGATTTTGCCATTTTATGTAAGAGGCACAATTTAACCATGCCACTGTATATATCCATGGGGGATAACTGGAACCAACCCCCAGTGGATATCAAGGGCCCACTGTATAAATATATCCACATTTTGTCCACTCTTGCCCTGAAGGCAATATGGTTTGTGCCCCTCTCTCAAGAGCTGCCATCTGTACCCTTTGTCTTTCGGATCCGGGTTGGTTGGCTCGGGTTTGGTGTTGAACAAATGGAGTAAGGCAAAGCCGCAGGACAGATCTTGAGGAGTGCCGTCCCGTTTCATGGCCGCAGCTACGACTTCGATCACCAGGAGGATGCTAGGATGAGCCAAAGAGGTGTGGAAGTACACAGTCTGGGGAGAAAAGAGGGGGAAACAGGGGTGAATCTAGCTCAGAGCCTGGGCCACCGGATTTGCAGTTCGCTCCTTCTTGGCATAACTAGGGCACAACTAGGTTGCATTAAGACTGTAGTGCAGGGGTGATAAAAGTGAACCCCTCCATATACACACTTCTGCTGCTCACAAGCCCCTGAACCACTGAAAAGAAAAAAAGAAAGATGATCATAGAATCATAGAGTTAGAAGAGACCACAAGGGCCATCCAGTCCAACCCCCTGCCATGCAGGAACTCTCAGTCAAAGCATACCTGACAGATCAACAGACAGACAGACAGATGAGGCTAAAGACACCTCACAAAGGTTAAAATGGACAACCACCACTTTCAAATTTAGTTCATATACAAACTAAAAATGTGTAATTAAACATAGTAAAACAAGGTAAATAGAGTTAAAAGCAAGACCATTAAAGAAAAAAGCAAGAAATGCAGACAATGCAACATGTTCTGAAAGGCCCTTTTGTACCTTCGTCCTAGCAACTCTTCCATCCCAACTTGGCCAGTTGCTCCTTTTCCAAGCATGCAATTCAGGGGCCAAAATTTACAATGCGGCCAACTGCAATTTGCTCCGACGAAAGGCTCCCCCTCCCGCTTTCCCCTCCGCTTGACCGGAGGGTGACATGCTCCGGTGTCCATTGTCACCCCTTCAGTCAACAGGGTATCCTTTACCAGATTAAACTCTGGGTGATCGTCTTGTACAGATAACATGTCAGGGTTTCAGAAGCTGTGGAAGTGGATCCTGAAATTGGAAATGGTTCCGTGGGCAGCGTGCCAACAGAGTGGAGATTGCAAATAAAAATAACACATAGAACGGGGATCAAGAGATTGTCCAACACTCTTTCCCTCCTCATATAATGCGGGCTTTGGTTTTTCTCTTCTCCGGGAACACCTTCTTGTGTGCTTTCATTCCCTGAGATACCCTTGCAACATCTAGTCTCTTGGTATCAGAGAGTCATAGAGTCTTATACTTTGGAGGGAGCCCAAGGACCACCAAGTCCAAACCTCTACCATGTAGGAAAAAATAACTTACTCCTCTCCTGAAAGATGCCCATCTAAACTCTTGGAAGGAAATCCCATATTTATATATTTATAACTTATAATGTGCTGGACTTTTATTATTGTCGTTGTTTCTTGCTATTCAACATCTTTATCAATGACTTGGATGACAGAATTGGAGGCATACTTACCAAATTTGCAGATGGCATCAAATTAGGAGGAATAGCTAATACTCTAGAGGACAGGATCAACATTCAAAATGATCTGAATAGACTAGAAAGCTGGGCCAAAGCTAACAAAATGAAATTCAACACGGAGAAATGTAAGGTATTGCACTTAGGGCTGAAAAATGAAATGCACAGATATAGGATTATGGGGGACACCTGGCTGAATGAAACTACGTGTGAAAGGGATCTTGGAGTCCAAGGAGACCACAAGTTGAACATGAGTCAACAGTGCAATGCAGCAGCTAAAAAGACCCATGCGATTTTAGGCTGCATCAATAGAAGAATAGTGTCTAGATCATGGGAAGTAATTGTGCCACTCTATTCTGCTCTGGTCAGGCCTCACCTGGAATATTGTGTCCAGTTCTGGGCACCACAATTTTAAAAGGATGTTGAGAAACTTGAGCCATGTGTCCAAAGGAGGGCAACTAAGCTGGTGAAGGGTCTGGAAACCATGAAGCCCTATGAGGAAAGACTCAGGGAGCTGGGGATGTTTAGCCTGTAGAAGAAAAGGTTAAGAGGTGATATGAT
Source organism: Sceloporus undulatus (assembly GCF_019175285.1). Taxonomy (NCBI): domain Eukaryota; kingdom Metazoa; phylum Chordata; class Lepidosauria; order Squamata; family Phrynosomatidae; genus Sceloporus; species Sceloporus undulatus. The sequence continues at coordinate 9,930,629 of NC_056528.1, read as the reverse complement.
AGCTCTGTTTAAATACTTGAAGGGATGCCATATTGAGGAGGGAGCAAGCTTGTTTTCTGCTGCTCCAGAGACTAGGACCCAATGGAGCAATGGATGCAAGCTGCAGGAAAAGGAGTTCCAGCTCAACATTAGGAGGAACTTCCTGAGAGTAAGGGCTGTTCGACAGTGGAACAAACTCCTTCCTTGGAGTTTTTGGTGGAGTCTCCTTCCTTGGAGGTCTTTAAGCAGAGGCTGGATGGCCATCTGTCAACGGGGATGCTTTGATGGAGAGTTCCTGCATGGCAGAAGAGGGTTGGACTGGATGGCCGTTCTTGGGGTCTCTTCCAACTCTACAATTCTATGATTCTGGTTTTTAATGGTCTATGCTTTCAACTGATTCTAATTTTATGATAATTGAATCACATTTTTAACTGTTACATGCTATGAAACTTTAAATACATTTGTTTTAGCTTTTGTAAGCCACACTGGGGAAAAGGGAGGGTATAAATAATAGTAGTAGTAGTAGTAATAGTAGTAGTAGTAGTAGGAGGAATGATGATGATGCAGCACAGCAAGGCTGAAATGTGAGTTGCAATTTCACTCTGAAAATGATGCCAGGTCTCAAAGCGGGGATTTGTCCATCTCCTCCAAAGGGTTTGGGCGCAGTCTCTGACAGCGGCACGAGGAAGGAGCTGGTTAATCCTTCTATTAAAGAATCATTATCCAAGTGTCACAAGCAAAACATTTGCTGTAATCACAGACTGTCAGGGAAGGATAACAGAGAGAGGCACTAAAACATCGGCCTCCACAAATAAATCGTTATTCTATTATCTTTTATTGCAAAATGATGGGAGGAAAACAGCCAGCAACTTCGAACAAACCAGCCGGCCAAGCAGAGTTATGTTTGGGTTCTGATAGAAATCAACGGCCTTTTCCAGCACGCCAGCGTCCATCGTATATACCTGAGCTGCCCGCCGTCTCCAGAAACACTAATATTGGTTTTGCTAACAGACGGTTCCTCTCTTTTCCTGCCTCTGAGCTAATGGGGCTGCCAGGTTGGCGTTGCCCAGTGAGTTATGAAACATCATGGCAACGTTTTGGTCTCTCCTCCCAAGTCAAAGGACCTAGAAAATACTGTGATAATACAGAGGGGTGTAGTTCTCAAGATAGCTCTGAGGACTGGATAGGTCGGTCCAGGCCCATGAATTGGATAAATTACCTAGAACTGGGTCAACTATTGAAGTCAGAGCATCTATTAGGATCCCAAACATTTTCAGATTCAGGCCTAGACACTTCCAGTTAAATGCCTTCATTGGGAGGCAAGAGGAAAAAATGACGCTTGGTTTGACAGGTCGGGTATAGAGGGATCTTCCACTATTGATGTTAATATATACTTAATTTCCTTCTATCCATCTTTCTTTCTTGGAGGATGTTTTGCTTAGCAGTAGTACCTGAGGAAAGCACTTTGGGGTTATTGTTGAACATGGCCCAGCAGCGTGACGCTGCAGCAATGAAGGCAAATGCCTGTTTTAACCTGTGTTAATAGAAGCAGAGTTTCCAAGTCAAGGGCTGCAATAGTCCCACTACATTCTGCACTCATCGGACCACTTCTGAGGTCCTGAGTTCAGTTCTAGGTGCCTCATTTTAAGAAGGATACAGACAAGTTGGAGCTGGTTCAGAGAAAGGAAACCAGGATGATAAGATGTATGGGAAACAAAACATGTGAGGAAAGGCTGAAGGAGTTGGGCATGTTCAGCTCGATGCAGAGAAGATGGAAGAGTACATGACTGAAGTCTTTAAATACCTCAAGGGCTGACAAGTTTGGCCTCTGCTGCCCCAAAAGATAGGACCAGATCTAATGGTTGGAAGCTACAGGAGGGTAGATTTTGGTTGAACATCAGAAGGACCTTCTTGACAATAGCTGGGCAATGGAAGCAATGGTCCAGAGAGGGAGTGGGGTCTCTTTCTCTGGGATGCTCTAGCCCAGTGGTTCCCAAACTTTGGTCCTCCAGGTTTTGGGGGGACTTCAGCTCCCAGAAGCTCCAGCCAACTTGGCCAACGGTCAGGAATTTGGGGAACTGAAGTCCAAAACATCTGGAGGACCAAAGTTTGGGAAGCACTGTTCTAGCTGGAGAGCTCGCACTAAGCAGGGGTTGGATTTGATGGTCTCTGGGGGCACCTTCCAATTTAGGATTCTGTCATTCTTTCTTTCTTTTATACCCACCTTCTTCTGATTTACAGAAAGAGTTACAGACATTAGGAGAGTTTTGGAACAGAATTTGGATTGGCCAAGTGCATTTTAAATCATCATCATCATCATAATAAACTGCCCCAGATCTACAGACGTCCACCTCGAGTCCTTAGAATATGCCGGCTAATAAACCCAGAGAAATGCAGGTATCTCCCGTCGGCCAATTACCAGCCAGCCTCCTTTCTGAAATAGGATCAGTTTTTTGTATGACATATTTGATATTTCACATCTCTTGCTGCCAACAGGTGAAACCAACCCAGACTCCCATCATTCAGGTAAGTCTCTGCGTTTGCCAAGATGTTTCTTTGCAGCCAAGCTGTGCGTCGCTCCTTCGCTGTGCCAAAGGCTTGGAAAGAAAACTCCTCTCCCAGCAAAGTAAACAAAGAGAAGGCCGTCATTTACAGAGACACCTCTGCAATTCCCCCCATTATAATTGGAGAGAGACATAATAAGGGAGTATCAGCAACAGGGGAAACTCTTCATTAGCTGGAAGAGGATGGCTGGGGAAGAATGAATTAGCTGAGCGTGCGACGGAGAAGGCCTTGTTCTCCTGTCCTCCTTTCCAGCTGTTTGCCTGGCTTTGACAGCTGTTCTCCCTCACAAAAGAGACAACTTTCTAAGGCACTTAAAGGTGCTGCTGTTTGGCTGCTGCGGCTGACAACCTTTGGAGGGAAAGAGAAAAATACAAAGATTTCTCATTCCTCAACCAGAAGAGCAAGTCTTATCCGCCAAATAAATTCACTTAGAGAGTCCCTTGAAAGCTATCCTAAAACCTGCAGGGGATCCACTGTTCCACCGAAATGGAGACCAACTGGCTCCATTAGGGTTCCTTGTGGGAAGCAGGAAAAGAAGAGGTCTTTGTGAGGGTCCAAAGGGCAGCAGGGTGGGAAGCCACTTTGTTGTTATTGTGTGACTTCAGGTCATTTCTCTCAGGCTGCCCTCATACGCAATGTCAGCATAGAAAAGGTGGAGCGTGGACAGGCTGAGAATGTGTGACTTACTCAGGGTCACCCAGAGAGTTTCCAGGGCTGAGCAGCGATTCGAACCCTAGTCTCCAGAGCCCTAGTCCAATGTGCTGCCATCCAGCTGCAAGTGAGTGGGAGTTCACTTGTGATTTCAAAAAGCGTCCATCTTAAACTGTACAGAGAGGGTCTATGGAGGAGTCTATAACCTATTGAATAGATCAATTGCTATGCTGGGTGTTTCCAAGAAAAGCAATTCATCCCTTCTTAAAGCCAGGAAACCTAAAAAAAAAACCCTCATTCCCTGGTGGTTCAGGAAGACTAGTGGGACTTTGCTGTTGCGTGCCTTCAAGTCATTTCTAACATATGGTAACGCTTAGACAGTGATGGTGAACCTTTTAGAGGCCGAGTGCCCAAACTGCAACCCAAAACCCACTTATTTATTACAAAGTGCCATGTCCCTCTGGCTTTCTAGTAACAAACTCTGGCAAACTCTGTGCTTGGGCGATGGCACATGTGCCCACAGAGAGGGCTCTGAGTGCCACCTCTGGCACCCGTGCCATAGGTTCGCCATCACTGCCCTAAGATGACCCTATCATGGGGTTTTCTTAGCAAGGTTTGTTCAGAGGAGCTTTGCCACTGCCTTCCCCTGAGGCTGAGAGAGTGTAACTCACCAAAGGTCACAACACTTGGCTTCATGGCCAACAGGGACTTGGACCCTGGTCTCCAGAGTTGTAGTCCAACACTCAAACCACTCTGCCATGCTGGCTCTTAAGGGGTGTATAAAGAGCCCCAAGGTGCTACATGTGAATCCAGATCTGTCTTTGCCAATCCCTGTGCAAGACAAAAAGCTGAGGACATTGTATTTGGGGACCAACCTCATAATGATAAGACATCAGCCTTGCACACTCCCATATCACATGGACGCATGGTGTACCTGATTTCATAGCCAAAGTCCAGACCCCTGAGGGAAAGGGTAAAAGACAGAATCATGGAGTCACAGAGTTGGGAGGGAACCCAGTGATGGAGAACCTTTTACAGACCGAGTGCCCAAACTGCAACCCAGACCCCACTTGTCTATTGCAAAGTGCCATGTCCCTCTGGCTTTCTAGTAAGAAACTCTGGCAAACGCTGTGCTAGAGCAACAGCATGTGTGCCCACAGAGACGGCTCTGAGTGCCACCTCTGGCACACATGCCATAGGTTCGCCATCACTGAGTTAGGCCATTGATCCATGCAATGCAGAACATATTGCAAGGCTGGAGTTCTTGAAAATCTGTGAATTTTTCAAAAAAGGAAAGGGACCCTGATTTGTGGGAATACCAGAGAAGAGGGAAAGATAGGGGCTGTTCAAATCCAGTGCTGTAACCATTTTAACTCCAGGGAGGAAGATAATCCCAGAGGGACATCCACTGTCTCCTGGCCAGTCTCCTGCCTTTCACTGCCCTGCTTCCTTCAGCCATCCCTGGCCCAAGAGCACCCTCTGCCGCCTCGCCTCCAGCATGGCAACGCATGGCAAATGAAGACATCCGTTCATGTGCCAACCTGTCTCAGACAAGGCATGATGGAAGCGTAATTGCCATCTTAACCGCCTGCATACTAAGAAGAGGATTTGCAGTTCTGTGCAAGCCCTACTTAGAAGCAATTCTGCTGTTGGGGAGGATAAGTTTAGAATGAGGGCGGAGGAGTTGTTTTTCCTGACAAAGTCTGCATCCCTGCAATGATAGTGTGTCAAGAGTCGTGGGTTGTACGATTTGAATCACAGATGTGGATTCCCTGCATTGGTAGAGGGTTAGGCTGGAGGATCCCTGGGAGTCCCTTCCAGGGGAAGGAAATGGGCAGAGGGCACAGCAGCACATACATATTTTACTGTACAATTTTTAGGGGGATCCCAAGCAAAGTGTGTTGCCTGGGATTTTTCCAGCTTCAAAGTCCATGCAGGACAAAGGAAACGATCCCCGTTTCAAAGAGCCAGCAGCAGAGAGGTTTGCATCGTGTGCCCTAGGCTATTAATAAAATGCAATGGAAAGAGAACGTCTTCTTTTTTCCACTGAGAGATCAATGCCAGCCCAGCCCAGATTACGGTTACAGAGCAGGAGATGGTTCACTGGCAGAGGTCTGTGTGGCACGCGACGGGGGACCCTGTTCTAACCTCGCGTCCTCAGCACGTCCCATCTCTCTCTCCTTCATTATGACGATCAATAATTGATACTGACTCCCAGTGTATTATTTGCAGGGTGTAATGTGTACACGAAAGGCACACTCTTTTCCGTCGTGACCTAGGACACTGAAGCTCAAAGACAGCCCCTTGGATGGAACCAGCAGGAACCTTGTCTGAACGGGCAGAGCATGGCATTGGGGTCAATGTAATACCCATTTATGGGGGAAAACCATGGGAAGTGTGTTTGTGTGTCTGTGTCTGTGTGTTGCACAATGGTTAGAGCACTGCATTAAGACCCAGGAGTCTCAGCTTTGAGTCCATACTAAACCAGCCCTTAGGCTATTCAGGTATGCTCATTCTCTCTTGATGTCCCAGCCTGACCTACCTCACAGGGTATTTGTTGCAGAGAAACTGGGAAGAAGGTCACCCATGTGGGATGCCTCCAGCCATGGATGAATGATTGGGAAGGCTTGGGGGCCACATTAGCCCTCAAAGAGACCATGGAGAGCCACAACTTGCATTGTGCCTTCCCCAAAAGCCATTGAGGGGGTACAAGAGAAATTTTGCTATGTTTTTCAATCCTCTCCCAAGTCATTCTAGTCATTCTTTTAGACTTCCTTCTTTAAAAAAAGGACCAAAGTTTGGCCAAAAAAGGACCTAAATTGAGCCACAGATTTAGCAACATTACCTCCCATTTGCCCAGAGGACATTTGGGGGCAAAAATGTTTTCCTTTTTTGGTCTCCACTGTTCATTGACAAGGCAGCATTGCATAGCTGCCACATTGCTTCAGGAGTGTCAAGTTGCGCTCCGTCTCCTTGGCTCAGTGCTGGCACTGTCTGATGGACCTCTGACCTCTGCATTTTGTCCCATCGCTCAGAGTATCTTACCTCATTGAAGACCACCGTGGGAGGCTGCCCCGGCATAGTTTTGAGGGTCTTTGTGGCACTTTTCCAGGTCTTCCCGAAGAAATGGCGGTAGGTGGCGTCAAAGAGGGAAAGGCGCAGCTGGAACTCCACCTCCGCCATGTTCTCCAGCGCCTTCTGCCAAGGGAAGGAGCAAACACCAGTGAGCAGAAGTTAGATGATGAGATGATAATCTTATTTATGTAGAGTATTTCTGCATCACCTCCCGGCCCACAAAGGGTTCCCAAACCAATGAACAAATAAAAACCAATTAAAACACTTGGAGGGTCCAAGGGTCAAGCGATTGGTGGGTCCACTGAGCATCTGGGATGGTTCACATCCCATCCGACCCAACGTCTTTTTAACTCCTGGCTCCTGTGGGCTTTCGGCACCCACAGCAAGCTCCAAATTAGAGCAGAAAGATATGAACGCGGGCGCGATTAAAGATTTAGTTGCTCTGCATTATTTAGAGGGCCAGGGCTTGAACCCGCGCAATGTTTCAGACCAAGGACTTGCAGGCCGGCCTGCTCCCATCTCTGTTTGCAGACTGGAAGCAAGGGTGAGGGGGATCAACCATGCTGTCATGCTACTGCAATGTGCTGCCGGAGAAGCAAAATGGCTCAAAATGCTCCTATTTTAAGCCTTCAAAGCCATATCTGTGTTGGCATAGAAAGCCTGGGGAAGAGAAGACTGGGAAGGGACACGATAGAGCAGTTTTTTAAATATCTGAAGGGATGCCATGGAGAAGATGGAGCTTGTTTTCTGCTGCTGCAGAGACTAATACATGAACAAATAGAATTCAAATTGCAAGGAAAGAGATTCCAGCTAAATATTAGGAAGAGCTTCTGGAGTGTAAGAACTGTCAGAAAGATGGATATGTTGCCTCAAAGGATGGTAGGCTCTCCATCTTTGAAGGTCTTTACCCAGAGTTTGGATGGGCATCTTTCAGGAGAGGAGGAGTAGTGTCTTCCTACATGGAAGCTAGAGTACATGATGTTTAGGGCATCTTCCAGTCCTATGGTTCTCCATTTTGAGACTGAGGGAGGTTTCCCTGTACAAAATGCAGATGCTATGCCGCCGTCATTTGTGCATATTAGAGACGACATAACGTTGGTCTTACAAGAACGTCGGTCTCATCTTGTGGGCCGCCTTGGGTCCCTTTTTTGGAAAAAGGGCGGCATAAAAATGAAATAAATAAAATTAAATATAAGCTGGCCTTGCTCCATTTCTTTTGGGCTTCCATTTGGGCTTCCATCAGGGCAGGGCCCTTCCACATGGCTCTGTTTTAAAACTGCATTTGTGGGCTGCTTTTAAAAGTGTTCAAAGAGCATTTTGACGTGTGTTGTCTGAAACGGTTTACCTTGGTACTCTTTTCACTGCTTTTATGTATTCGTCATACCGGGAGCCCTTTTGAGCTGGGAGGTAATAGCATATCTCCTCAAGAAATAAAAGCATGATACAGTCACCTGCTTCAATGCTGTCCCCTCCACCCGCTTCAGGGCACACTGAAACGCGGTGGATTCCCGGGGCGGTTGGTGTCGTCTTCTCTGGTTATGTGGAGGGACAGTCCGATGTCGGGCAAAGACCCTTTGCCATTCCCCCATCTTGCTATGGAAAATAATAACAGAATCATAGAGCTGAAAGAGACCCCAAGAATGGCCATCCAATCCAACCCCTTTATTCTGCCATGCAGGAACTCTCCATCAAAGCATCCCCACTGACAGATGGCCATCCAGCCTCTGTTTAAAGACCTCCAAAGAAGGGAACTCCACTATACTCCACTTGAGCAGTGCTTGGACAGCTTAATGGACATGAATCCATTGCTCCAGGTCCTATTCTCTGCAGCAACAAGCTTGCTCCCTTCTCAACATGAATCACAGAGTTGGAAGATACCCAAATGGCTGTCCATGCAGGAACTCTCCATCAAAGCATCCCCATTGACAGATGGCCATCCAGCCTCTGTTTAAAGACCTCCAAGGAAGGGGACTCCACTATACTTCACTTGAGCAGTGCTTGGACACCTTAATGGACATGAATCCATTGCTCCAGGTCCTATTCTCTAATGCATTGCTTAGGGGGATTCTGGGAGTTGTGACCTCAAAAAAAAAAAGGGGGGGTTCCCCAACGTTTTGGTCCAGTTTGTGTGTAAATTTGGGGATGAGGAACAAAACAGCTTGGCAAAGTTACTTTTCCCCCCTTTCCCCGGCATTTAAACGCATTTATTTTTTTAACGGAAAAGGCTTTTTAACACAAAGTGAGGCACTCTACTTTTCTGTGATGGAAATAATTGAGTAAACCTGTTTTCTAAGCCTTCTTTGAGACACAGGGAGTTGGGTTAAAATGTAATAACACTCTGCACATGCTCGGGGGCACTTTTGTTCTCGATTTTCCCTCCAAAATGGCAACTTAAGTCACCTGATAGGGGAGGAAAGGTGGCAAAAAAGAGGCCTGAGGTGGAAAAGAGGGCTGAGGAGAGGCCAGAAAGAACTTTCTAGAACAATCTAGGCTCCTCTGAGAAGGGAGTGTTCCTCCAGCCAATCAGGAGGCTCCTCTTATTCTGCCCCCAGCTTTCTTAGAGGAGAGGGCAGAAGAAAGGGGCTCCTCTATTGATAGCAAAGAAAAACCAGCCAGCC
>NC_056528.1:9891893-9918741 GCF_019175285.1 Sceloporus undulatus | reverse complement strand
GGAGGGATGCAGGCCACCTGGGTACCAAGTGGGTACCCAAAAGATGCTGCTGATGCAGAGAGGGGAGGGTTCACCAGCAGTGCCGCCTCTCTTTGGCCAAGCAGCCCATCGCTCACCGGGAGGCGTCTCCCTCCCCAGCCAATCCCCGCCTCCCAGGCAGGGGGAGTCATTTGCATGCCTGTTGATTGACGCCTGGGGGCCCCCAATCAGCAGCTGCGGGGGGCGGGGCTGGGCTTCCACGAGGGCGAAGATGGTGTGAGGCTGCTGCTGGGTGACCGCTTGCTTTGGCTGCCGTCGTTGTTGCAGGTGAAGGGCTTTTTTTGGGGGGGGGGGGGCGCGGGGGGATATCTTTGGGAGGGCACGGGGGTGTTATTTGCATGCAAGGGGAGGGGGGCTTGTTGCAAAGGTTGGAAAGAAAGCAATGCATGCCTGGGATGTTTGCAAAGAGGTTGGGGGGTTGCAATATATCTATATCTATATTTGTGTATGTATTATGATGATGATGATTTGCAAGGAAGGAAGTTGGTGCCTTATGTTTTTTTTCGCCACGAGAGTGGAGCTGGCAAAGAAGCCCCTGGTGCAGAAGAAAAGGAAGGAGGGAGGCTTGGAACCATATTTTGGGTGGTTTTTTATTGCATTGTGGGTGTCACACTTCCTGCTCTGCAGAGTGTTGCAAAAGCACCAGGCATCCTCTTGCCTCTCTTTTTCTCTCTGTGTGTGTGCATTGTGGGATCTGTCACATACACACACACACACACACAAAATCTGCATTGGGAAACACTGCAACAGATGCAGTTCCTCCCAACAATCAAAAGCAGGAGTGGGTTTGAGAGTGTGGCAGCTCCATTTTTACCTTCTTCTCCTTTTGTCACTTGCTTTCCTTTGTTTCTGTCCTCTCCTTGTTGGAAAGGTTTGCTCCCCTTCGATGCTTATAGGCTCCCACCTATCCAAAATGATGGCTCAGAGGTACCCATTTCCATGCCATTCTGTACCTGCAAAGGGTGCGGTAGGGAGCCAAGGAGGCCCGCGACCTGAATGTTTCGAAATCCATGCAGTGTTTTTGTTTGTTTGTTTGTTTGTTTTGGCACAGAGCAGCTGCATTCTCCCTTTCCTGCATTGATGAATTGACAAAACACATTGCCTTTCTTGGTGCATGCCTTTTTCTTCCCCTTTGAGGAAGGAGCGCAGACCAGATCGCAGTGGTTTGTCTCCACCAGGACTGTTTTTTTTCTGGGTTAAGGGACCAGGTTTGGCGCATAGAGGGAGCATGCATGCGGCGGCTTCTGCTGCTGTTGCTGCAGCTCGTGTTTTTTCTTCAGTGCAGTTGCAAACCAGGTGCACCGTTTCGGTATGTCGGGTACCTTTTAGGTTGCTTCGCTAACGTTGGATGCGTTCGGAAGGTGGTTTGCTGGTGTTACTTCTCATAATAACCAGAGATGTGCTTTGAATTGTACCCCATCCGATGCATGGATGGCGGATCGTGCCTCGTACTTGCTTTCCTGGTTGGAAATTTTGGAGGGAAAAGTGGGATTGGACCCACACGAAAACCCGAACTTCTTGCAGCTTGGCTGCTCAAACCCATTGGACGCCGAAGTCGCCTTCGAATGATGTGCCAAATATTTGGAAGCATCGGAGACAGCAGAGAGAGAAGTCAAGGGGCATTTCTGTGGTTCATAGTGGTGCATTTTGACCCTGGAAGGTCAAAATGCACCAAAAATAACCCCAAAGTCACGTGTGGCTTGTTGTGTTGTTGCTTCTGTCGTATAGGACTACTGTTTCTGCACCAGCTCTTTCTTTACTATCTTGGTAACTTATGTAACAAGGAACACACCAAGAGAGAGTATCACTGTTGTGGAGTGAGATACCACCTTGGAAAAATGTTATTTTAATGTATTTTTCTATGCCTTCCCCAACATACGGTCCTCTTGGCAAAGTCCCATGTCCAAGTCAGATCCCTGCCCCAAACCGATTGCAACCAAAATGTCAGCAAAATGCAGGAGGGAGAAGGGGGAAAAGGAGGGATGGCAATGCAAGGAAGGGTAAAAGGAGGGGGGAAAATTAGAGACAAAAACCATGTCCAAGAGAAGAGAGCCAATATTGTGGAATACACACATGCATGCATTCAATCCCAGTGATAAATGGGCAGCCTATTGACCACAGATTGCTGTTAGACAGTCAATTAAAAGCAGTTTCATTTAGAAGCAGACTTGGCAATTGTCTCTTAAAAGCACCATTTAGAAACCAGTCAGAGAAAAGCCCAGCAAACTCACCCAGAAGGAAGGAGAAGATGGCAGGGCTGCCACTGAGAAGACCCTGTCTCTGGTGTCCCTCAGCCTAGTGTTTTTGCTGGTGGTCATGCCAGGAGGTCTTCTGTAGCCTATAGTAAGGTACTAAGGCCTGTTACAGACTGCCAAAATAAAGCTGCTTGGGGTCTCTTTGGAGGTATGCTGTTTAAATGATGCATGCATCCTAAGAATCTGGAAACAGCACCAAAGCTGCACTCCAGTGCTTAGGAATGGAGTGTGGCTTTGGCGCGACCTCCGGACTCTTAGGACCCATGCATCATTTAAACAGCATACCTCCAAAGAGACCCGAAGCAGCTTTATTTTGGCAGTCTGTAACAGGCCTAAGTTTGCAAATGGGCCCACAAAGGCACGGATACAACATTGTTGGTGCAGAATCAAAGCTATGTGCTCCATGCAAGCATCTGGCCAAAGGGTTTCCTTTGTGAACATGTCTCTTTCATGGATATGTGGGTGCCTAAATTCAGATACAATGGGCCCTTGGTATCTGCTGGGGTTTGTCCCAGGACCCCCCCCCCATGGATACCAAAAGCCATGGATGCTCAAGTCCTGTTATATGGGGTATTATTATTATTATTATTATTGTGGGCCCTTGGTATCCCCTGGGGTTTGGTTCCAGGACACCCCACCCCCCCATGAATACCAAAATCCATGGATGCTCAAGTCGTATTATATATCATGTATTGTTATTATTATGGGCCCTTGGTGTCAGTTGGAGTTTGGTTCCAGGACCTTACATGGATACGAAAATCCATGGATGCTCAAGTCCCATTATACATAATGGGATATTACTATCATAATTATTATCTTTACTATTATTACAGTGGGCCTTTGATATCTGCTGAGGTTTGGTTCCAGGACCTTCCACGGATGCCCAAATCCACAGATGCTCAAGTCACAATCTATGCAATGGGGTATTGCTATAACAATTGTTATCATTATCATTATGGGCCCTTGGTATCCACTGAGGTTTGGTTCCAGGACCCTCCTGGATCCCCAAATCCATGGATGTTCAAGTCCAATTTTATACAATAGGGTATTATTATTATTGTGGCTCTTGGTTTCTACTGGTGTTTGGTCCCAGAACCCCCAAAATTCATGGATGCTCGTCCCATTATATACAATAGAATATTATTATTATTATTATTATTATTATTATTATTATTATTATTACAGTGAGACTTTGGCATCTGCTGAGGTTAGGTTCCACAAAGTTCATGGATGCTCAAGCCCCATTAAATACAATGGAGTAGTGAAATGGCGAAGCCAAAGTTTGCTTTAGGGATTTTTAAAAGTATTTTCAGTCTTCTGGATGAAGAGTCCCTGGATGGCACAAGGCCAATGGTTACAATGGTGATCATTGATATCTGTAGCATTCAAAGACATAGCCGTGTTAAGGCCAAAACACACTGCAGAAAACAATCCAGTCTGAGACTGCTTTAACTGCCCTGGTTCAATGCTAGGGAATCCTGGGAATCACTATAAAGTGAGGTGAGACATTCAGCCTTCTCTTTCGGAGAGCTCCTTTGCTGCCACAGTCTACAATTCCCAGGACTGCTTTACTATCCTATACATTTGCTTTCCTCTTGAAGATGTTTCCAAATGGCCCTTGCTTTTTCTGGGGATGATATTCAGCCTTCTGTGTGCATTTTCTTTAAAAACCTTCAGTCCAAACAGCATTCTTGTATAAACCATGCCTTCCTTAGCCTCCTGAGGTGATGGGCAGTCTCTCCGGTTGGGAGAGCATTTTTTGCTGAACATAGCTCCTTTCCAGTTAAAAGGAAAATGCTAGTGAGTCGGTGGAGGCGCTAAAATGAAAAATGAATACTAAAGGCTTGGGCACGGTTTCAAGCGTTTCATTTTGGGTCATGCAAACTTATTTACCAAGCTGTTTGTGGAAAGGTTTGCCTTCCCCTTTTTGCCACCTCCTCCTCCGTCCCAAAAAGGCTCTTGTGGTTTTCCGGCGTGGCTTTACCCATTATTAACCCTTTTGCACAAATTGCACAAGTGTCTCCTCCGCCCGAAACCTCTTTCTTACTCATTTTTCCTGTGTCTTGCGCACCCAGCCATTAACCTGCTCCCCGCCTCTGACTTTTCGGCGGCAGCGTCGGGCCTTGTGAACGCTTGGCAGCAGGCAGCTGGTTTTGCATTTTTCTGGTTGGCGTCACCCGTGTCGTTTGGACGCGGACGCTGTCACATCTGCGCCTGCACTTGGGGCATCACTTGAATAATTGAAAAATCTGTGTCATGCAAGGAGAGGAGATGGTGGCGGTGATGGGGACTGCAAAGGTCTGGGTGTTGCATTGAGACAGATCGGTGTGCTTAATCTCTATGAACGCTTTGCCAGTCTCTGCATTGCTGAATCCGGCGCGCGTCATCCTTATGTTCCTAATGGGTTTTGCTTGTAGGATGCAAAAGAGTGACTCACCTGCACAGGAGGCTGTCCTCTGTCTTTCTGCATGAGTCAATGGTCTGGAAATGCCTCTTGGTCGGAGCGGAGACTCCTGCAGAGACCCAAGCGGACGTTTCTGCTGAGGAACTGGATCATTCGATCGCATCTGCTGCTGCTGCAAAAAAGGAGCAGATTGATCCACCCCCTGTTTGGCAATGGATTAAAAGGGGCAAAACCTGAGCTGTGAATCATGCAGTGATACAAGGGACACACTGAGTAGGTAGGTAGTCTTGCATAAGCCTTTATTTCACTAGTGCTCCATCAAACTAGTGGATCTTGGTGGATATCTGACTATCGATTGGGTCCTCTCTTTTTTGAAATGGGAAATAAGTGTGCCTAGACTTGCCACCTTCGGAACGTAAGAAGGGGTTATTGTCAATTGTACGTTGGACATGAGCCAGCAGCGTGATGCTGCAGCAGAGAAGGCTATACTGTTTTGGCCCACATTAATAGCAGCCAAGTTTACCAACTCTAGTCAGCTAGAGTCTTGCATTTTTTGGATCCAAAGATGGATATGGACACGTTGGAGTTGTTTCTTTGTATGGTTGTGGAAGATGGACAGTGTAGGAAGCTGATAGCGTGGGGGAAATTGTGTTATTTGAGATGTGGTGCCGAGGGAGAGTTCTGCAGATCTGAAAAAGCAAATGAATGGATCCGAGAGCAAACCAAGCCTGGATTCTTCCTAGAAGCCAAGATGACTAAACCAAGACTGGCGTACTTTGGATACATCAAGAGATGATGAGATGATGTGACTCATTGGAACAGGTGATAATGTTCTGTAATGTTGAAGGCATTAGGAAAAGAGGGGGACTGTGCTCCAGGGGGGTTGATTCATTCATGCCATGTCTTCAGGTTTTGTATTTCTGTTGCTCTTCACACACACATAAAGGTCTGTCCCTGGACCCTCCACTCCATGCATCTAAGGAAGCAAATCCAAGTCTACCAAAGCTCACGCTTCTTTCTTTTGGTGCTGCAAGATCCCTTTGCATGCCTAGAAAGAAATGCAGTCGGAAAATGAGAGTGGGGTATAAATACTCCAAATAAAATAAATGAATAGTCGTGTGGCCCTTGCAGAAACAACAGAGCAACCTGTTGAGCAACACAGACCAAACACACAAAAATGCAAGAGTTGATACTTCCTATAAAACAGGAATAACTTGGGTCAACAAGCCCAGGGCCCACAAAGATTGCAATTATTATTATTATTATTATTATTATTGAAAATCAAACACATCTTCCTCACAAAACTACAGTTCTCAGAATTTTGTAGCGTTGAGGCAGGGCATTTAAAGCGTTCTCAAACTGGATTATTTCTGCAGTGTGTTTGGGACCCAAATCTCTCCAAGAAAGCTCAATGATAGGTTTGCCTTACGGTCTCCATAAGTCGGAAACGACTTGAAGTCGCACAACAACAAGTTGGAGAGCTCTAGTGCCGCCACAAACTGCAAATCCCAGGATTACGGTTAAAGTGGTGCCAAACTGGATTGTTTCTGCAATGCAGGTGCAGCCCTGGAGGTCTTGGAGCAATGCAAGAGTTTGGTTTGGTTTTGCAGCTTTTGGGGACCTTAGAAAGAGCAGAAAAGACAGTGGCAGCTGCCTGGGAACTGGGGAGTTATCCAAGGCTCTGGTGCTTGGCAAAGATGTGGATCCACTTTTTGCCTTTGGGCGACATTGCCTGCCGCCTGGGTGACTCCGCCAAGTTGCGCTTGAGTCACTCTTCGGCTTGGTGAAAGCTTTGCCCGCAGGGAAGGGCACTCTCATCCCGATGCACAAATTAGAGGAAGGCGGATGCCTGCGATGAAATGGCATTTCAAGAAATGAATAGCCCAAGAGACGGGCATCTGTCTGTCAGACAGCCTGGGAATGAGAGGACTGTGCCACGTTTGGGATGGCACTTGGTGGGCATCCTTTGCCAAACCAATGCATGGAGAGAGGCTTTCCTCCTTGGAAGGAGTCAAGGGAGCAAAGCATGAGACCTGGAAGACATAGGATGGGTTTTGGAGATAGATAGATAGATAGATAGATAGATAGATAGATAGGAAAGCCACATCAGATAGTGGCAAACACCATCACATAACATCAACCCATTCGCTTCAGTAGTTAGTTTATCAGTCTCCATATACTCATATAATTTCGTTAGCCAGGTCATTATCTTAGGTTGTTCCTTAGTTTTCCAGTTAGTGGCATACACCATTCTGGCTGCTGTGGTCATATACTGTAAAATAGCAGTTTGCCATGTTTTCTATCTAGTTCCTCATCTTCATCCATACTCGATGGGTACAATTTTTGGTTCTGGGTATTCTTGGACATCTAGTATTTCCCTTGTTTTGACACGAATCAGGTTCCACCGTTTCTTTGCATATTTGC
This sequence comes from Sceloporus undulatus, assembly GCF_019175285.1. Taxonomy (NCBI): domain Eukaryota; kingdom Metazoa; phylum Chordata; class Lepidosauria; order Squamata; family Phrynosomatidae; genus Sceloporus; species Sceloporus undulatus. The sequence goes on along the minus strand of NC_056528.1, from coordinate 9,911,619 downwards.
ATTCAGAATATTTTGTTTCTATCCTGCTTTTGTCCCTAAGTGGCTAACACCATCCTTTGAAAGAAAACACATGTTTGTGGCTTTGGAAATGTTGCAGTTTTGATTAGTTGGGGTTTTGAGTAATATGCTCTCTCTAGGAATCTCTAGGTCCTTCGGCGCAACTCTGCTGGGCTTTTCTAAAGTCCTGAATTTATCATGGAAGGCTAGGTTTCATTAAATTGTGGACTAAATAACCTGGAATGGAATTGCCACCTCGCTGACATGGAGACCATGGACCTCAGATATTGAACTGGAGGGGCCAAGGCCCTGAACTTGGGTTGTCGTTGTTGTTGTTGCTGTGGTTGTGTGCCCTCCAAGTCATGGCCACCTTAAGGCAAAACTATCATAGGGTTTTTCTTGGACGGTCCGGACCCTTGTATAAACGGGCATAAAACTGCACTTTTCTTGCAGAGAGAGAGAGAGAGAGTGTGTGTGTGTGTTGTGTATGCAAAGACAGCAGTAAGGCTTTCTTGGCCCTGAGTGCGAAGTCACAAGCGGTCGCTCGGCTGAGTCATCTGGGAGTGTTGCAAAAAGTCCCTGCCGAAGCACTTGGGAAGGGTTGCTGAGTTGCTTCATTTTGGGGCTGAGCAAAAGAATAAAACCACAGCAGCATTTTTTGTTTGTTTGTTTGTTTTGGAGCAGAAGGGAGAAACTGGTCATGAATGTGACAGTTCTCAGCAAGCACTGGGGAGCTGGGTTTTTGGATCATGCCCCTGGCAAAAGGTTCATATTTCCTTCCTAAATTATGTACACTCGGTTCCTGGTGAAAATATGCATTTATTGTGAACAGAGACAGCCTCTGAATGTAGTTCTGCAGGATGCGTCTGCTTGGGATGGAGACAAGCAGTGGACTGGCTTGGAGAGAGGAAGGTTTTGTTCAAATTGTCTTTTGCAAATTGAATGAGCCGAGTTACTGTTGGACCTACTACAGCTCCCAGAATCCCCGCAGCCAGCATGGCTAGAGTAGCTGGAAGATTTTGGAAACGGGAGTCTGGAGGTGACTGCAATGAGTGACATCCATTATAGGGGACACCCGTCTTGACCAGACCTAGGCTGGGAGAGATAATGGGGGACACCCGTCTTGACCAGACCTGGGCTGGGGGAGATTATGGGGGACACCTGTCTTGACCAGACCTGGGCTGGGAGAGATTATGGGGGACACCTGTCTTGACCAGACCTGGGCTGGGAGAGAGCACACCTGTCTGACCAGACCTGGGCTGGGAGAGATTAATGGGGGCACACCGTCTTGACCAGACCTGGGCTGGGAGAGGATTAGGGGGGACACCCGTCTTGACCAGACCTGGCTGGGAGAGATTATGGCACCCTGCTTGACCAGACCTGGGCTGGGAGAGATTATGGGGACACCCAGTTGACCAGACCGGGGCTGGGAGAGATTATGGGGACACCCCTTGACCAGCCTGGCTGGGAGAGATTAGGGGACACACGTCTTGACCAGACCTGGGCTGGAGAGATTATGGGGCACACCCGTCTTGACCAGACCTGGCGGGGGAGAGATTATAGGGGACACCGTCTTGACCAGACTAGGCTGAGAGATTATGGGCAAACCCGTCTTGACCAGACCTGGGCTGGGGAGATTATGGGGGGACAACCCGTCTTGACCAGACCTGGGCTGGGAGAGATTGGGGGACACCCTCTTGACCAACCTGGGCTGGAAGAATTATGGGGACACCGTCTTGACCAGACCTGGGCTGGGAGAGATTATGGGGGGAAACCCGTCTTGACCAGACCGGGGCTGGGAGAGATTATGGGGGGGGGCAACCCATTTGACCAGACCTGGGCTAGAGAGATTATGGGGGGACACCCATCTTGACCAGACGGCTGGGAGAGATATGGGGGCACCCTATTGACCAGACCTGGGCTGGGAGAGATTATGGGGAAACCATCTTGACCAGACCTGGGCTGAGAGAGATTGATGGGGGGACACCCATCTTGACCAGACCTGGGCTGGGAGAAGATTTAGGGGGGAAACCCATTTGACCAGACCTGGGCCAGGGGAGATTTTGCGGGATACCTGTCTTGGCTGGACTGGACTGGGGGTGGTTTGGGGGGACATCGTCTCTGACAAATGTGGGTTTTGGGGACACCTGGCTCAGTCCAGAGATGGGGGCATCCTTCCCTGGGTTCCAGACCTTATCTTAGCCAGTGCCACCCTATTTGAAGCACGCACCTTCCCGTATAGCTTCATTTGGGGTGATGGGAGAGATGAGGAAAGAAGGACCATGGAGGGAAACAGCCCAGATGGCTGCTTTGGTGAAGCTTTGCAGGCGGAGTCCTGCTGACTCAGGCCTCCTGTCGAATGGAGAAAAAAGGCAATGCTGCGGCAGTGAGATGAAAGCCGGGAGGAGAAGCGCAAGGATGGATGCGGGTGCATTTCACTTGCTCAAATAACCACCAAAGGTTTTGGCTGTGGTCGAACCAGACTAGACTAATAAAATTATTTTGGCACTGGAGGGGGCCATGTGTCTGCCAGAATCAGCAGGGAATGGGGTGAGAAAGTGGCTCCTGCCCTACTTTCTCCTCCCTCCTCTGTGTCCCACCCCGTCTTCCCCAGCCATCCGTTCATCACTCCGCTGTTCACCATGCCTCCTTCCTAGGTTCACATCTGCCCGGCTTTTTTTATTTTGCTCCTGCTTTTCAATCCTGTCTCTCTTTGATGAACTTTGAGTCTCAGAAGAAGAATCCAAGGTATGCTTTGCTATCGTAAAACTTTATTCACCTTTCTAGAGAGGGGTAAGGTAGGGTTTTGGGGTTCTTTGTGGGTTCCTTCCTCCCCAGATACAGGACGTAGATCAGCACAACTCTCCGCATATGTTGCCAGAAATCCATCTTTCCTAGGCTCTGGGAATTTCACTTGAATAATATAATTTTTCCCCTGTGTGCGGTATGAGACAAGCCATTTTTGGGGGAATCACCCATTGCAATGACCTTTTGCATCCCGGTGTTATAGTACTGGGTCCATTCCTTCCAAAGCGCAGCCCCGTTTCGGAAGAACCCCAATCTTTTGGGGGCCAATGGGGAAGAAGGGGCCAGTGCATGGCTTGACAGAACCTGTTAACAGGAGCTGATCGCTCACTGCCCCAAAGATAGTGGCGGTTATTCCAAATGTGGTGGCGTTAGTGGAAGATGTGGCATTCGGCCGAGGGGGGATGCATGACAGTTTCCATGGCAGCGGGGTGAAGAAACAGGGCTGCGATCTTCCATCGATGCAGAAAAAAAGAAGGTGTTGCGCACATAGATCCTTCCCCTTGTTTGTCCTGGTGGTTTTCGTCGGCTTTTTCTTGGGCCATTAGAAGAAAAACAAGGAAGATGAGGTGGAGTCAAGCATGGGAGAGGAGAGGCAGGTAACTCAGCGCCTGCATTTTTTGACAAAAGGGCTATGTGTCAGACGGAACGGCATGCATCATTGTGTTTTGTTGTAGTAAACCATTGGGTAAACCCGTGGGCACAAAGGGACACGAGGGGACACTGAGTGCAGCACCATAGTGAGCCTGTAGTTTTGTGGTGTGACAGATGTGAGTGCAGGCAAGGTAAGATGAGTTGTGGCATCAGAAAAGGAGCTCTCAAAAGTCACATGTTTGCCAAAGTTTGCAACTGCATTTCATAACGCCTGCTTGAGATTGGTGGTGTCGGCTTTGTGTTTACGGTAATCGCGAAGTTAAGTTTTCATGCCATGCAGGAGTAACAACTGAAGATGCCCATCCAAACGGGCTTAAAAGCCTCCAAAGAAGGAGCAGTCTTCCATTGGCAAACAGCCTCTTACTGCAAGAAGTTCTTCCTAATATTTGGCAAATTTCTTTCGGCAATTGAACCATTTCTGTTCTGCTGGAGCAGCGAAAACAAGCTCACTCTGCAGGCATCCCTTGAGAGGTAATGGAAAGAGTAGGGCCGCGTACTCCAATCTTCTCTTCTCCAGGCTAAACATCCCCAGCTCCAGTCATTCTCCGGGTTTTCTTCAAAAACAGAAAAAAAGAAACCATCGTGTGCTTCCGCGGGCAGGGAGACAAAAAAAATTGATCTTGCAGAAAAAATGAGGATTAATGGCCAGAGAAAAGTAGGTTCAGCATGCGGAAATCTGTTTTGGCCGAAAATAGGGCCAAGGGTGGTGTCCCCCGAAAAGCCCTTATCAGGCAACACTATGTTATTTCTGCAGATGTTTCTAAACTGGGAAGTGTGTGCGTGTTGGTTCCTTGCAGTCCATTGGGCAACCCTAAGGCAAACCTAGCATAACCTTTCCGGGCAGTTCTTCAGGGAAGTTGCCATTGCCATCCTTTGAGGCTGAAAGTGGACTAACAATGTCAGTGTCATGGGGGACATATTCTCCAGACTGAGTGTAATTCTCACTAAGTTCCTTCTCAAGGGCAAGTAATTTAAAAAAATCCATGGTGCTGCATGGAAAGCAGCATTTCCGCACAGACAAACAACATTTTTCGTTAGAATAAATATTTGGTACTGGGTACGGTGCAAAAAATGCTGGTGCGTTTTCTGAATTTGCGTAGAAATATCTTAGCTGGAAAATTTTGCCAACCAGTCTTCCCTCAAGATTCCAGCTGTAAAAAGGCAGGCTACACCAATTGAATATCCCAACATTTTTCCATCCCGCCCCAAATGGGCTGAGTTTGTAACGGATAGGGGTTATCCTCCATAAACCCTTTTGTGCCATCAAACTCTCGTCTGCGAGGGAACCACCAGCTGCTTCCCCTTATTAAAGCGCTGCTCCTAAATCTGCTTTCCGCAAGGTATTTTTGGCGGCTCGACATCCCGCCATTTCTCAGCCGGGAAAATCAATGCACGTGGCAAAGCTCGCAAGAGGAAAACATTGCGCCGTGACATTCGAGGCATAGATTTGCTGGAGGGGAAGGACCGTCTGTGGATTCCTGGTAGACAAACAAGTTGTCGTTCCCAGATCCTCCGTCGCTCTAGAGATGCGCAAAAGTGGCCAGGAATAGGCTTGGGCTGTGAAGGAGAAAATTTTCAAACCCAAGGAAATGGCTGCGTGGTGCTCCTTGTCAGGGAGCCCAAGCAAATTCTGCCTGTTTAATATAATTATTAATGATTATGCCTTTTTATAAGGAAAAATAAAAACAAAGAGATAGAGGCAAAGGTGAACTCGGGCTCCCTGAACAAGGCTTGTCTTTTCAATTCGTAAGCTGCTTTGTGTCCCAATTTTGGGGAAAAGAAGGATAGAGGAGTATTAGTAGTAGTAGTAGTTACCAGCAGGGTTTAGTGTTTGAGGCGGGGACTATGACCCTGAAAACCAGGGTCGAATCCCGGCTTGACCATGAGCAAGTCACACCGCCTCAGCCTCAGGAGAAGGCGTGTCAAGCCATCTGAACAAATGGCCGCTATCCAACCCCACACCCTACGAGGAAGGAAAAAAGTGTCAAGGCTAGCCACCATTTTCTTCACCAATCGCCTCCGGTACTGAAGGAGGAGGTTTGGCTTCTTTGGAGCATTTTATAGTATTCCTTACAATTATCAAAACTACTCAAAATACTCTTAACTTAGTTTGCCCTCAGTGTTATTTAAGGTGACGACACTCGGTTCTGGTGGCATTAACGTGAGCCGACGACGACACCAATTTACCCAGAACAGAAATCCCCTTAAAGATATATTGCTCAAGCGCTCGTGTGTTGGTGGACTTCACACAAATTACCCAGGACCGGTAAAATACGTTTCCCCCAGGGGTCATGTCCAGATCATCCCTACAGACACAGCCGGCCAGGACCGGACCGTGACTACACCGTAGAACAACGACTTGCGTATCTTTTTAACGTTAAGCCAGGTCAAAATTTTGTGAGTACTGAATTCGCGAACCAGGACCCTGCCACGCAAGTTTCCCAAGCACACTAATGAGTCCTCTGGAGGCCATTTGCCATTTGTAGGTCCTCCAGTGCCGACTATGGCTGGGTCCAGCCGACACTGACCATAGAGTTGCGCCGGAGGACCTGAGACCTATAAAGGTTCAGGTTTTTTAAAAAGTGTTCTTTTATTTGCATTTTTTTCCTCTTTCAAAAAATGACCCAAAATCCAAACTGACTGACTATTCCTTGCAACCTTCAGGCTGCCTCCTGTGTCCATTTTGCTTGCAAGCATGGCATCCCATCTTATTACTACTACTATTATTATTGTCTGTTTGTTTATATCCCACTTTATATTATATAATACCCCCCAGTAAAGGGTCTCACATGCCATTCCTTAAACATCGGAGCAGTTTTAATTTCCTCGAACCGTCAAAAGAGCAGTAAACGGGCATTTGCGTGTTGTTTTTCTCCTGCAATGTCACTTTCAGCAACCCAATTGGGCGGGTCCTTCAGGCGGCCCTTTTGTGTCCTGTTACCAAAACACCCACCCTTCTGGTGTTTTTCTCTCCCCGTTTCTTATTTTAGCGGCAGAACTCGCGATGGCGTCTGGGAGGCAGAGAGCTTTTGCTGAGGGTTTTCCTTCGCACAACACAGATCCCCCAAAAGTCAGGGCACCAAGGTGAGAAGAGGTTCGGTGTCTTCCAGATGTCCAACATGGCATGCACAAAATGAGAACTGGGAAAACAAACAAAACCAACCTCCCCCGAACAAACCTTGCCAAACCCAAACCATGATAGGTGGCCTTAGGGGTTGCCACCGTCAGAAATGACCCAAAGCACACGGTCCCCCCATCGAAGAACTTTGATTTGGATTTCCGCATGGCAGAATGGGTTTGACTGACTGGCCTATGATTCTATGATCTCAAACTGAGCACTAAGCTAGAGTTGTCCAATAATAATAATAATAATAATAATAAGATAATAATTGCTTTACAGACCGCCTGTTTGGGGCGCCTGTAGGCACTCCTTTCCCTGCCGGATCAGGGCCTCAGCGCCAGAACGGCAGCCCTCGAGGCCCGATCCACGCTTTCCAGGCTGCGGGAAGCGGCAAAAGGCCGCTTCCCGCAGTCTGGAAAGGGGTGTTCCTTGGGGCTTCATGCCCCAGGCACCAACGCGGCGGGGAGAGAGAAAGGGACCGCTTGACCTCCTTCTCCTTGCGCTATGCCGCAGCCTCTAAAGGCTGCGCCAGCGAAGCAAATCATGGAAGGAGCTCCGTTTCAGAGCTCCTCGAGCGCCGCGGAAAGGGCGCTCTATACACACCCTCGCGTGGTGCAAAGACGTCACGTCTGTGCCGCCCCTTTGGAGCAAGAAAGACAGATGAGGTTGGGGGACGGTCGATGGCGGCGCCCCTTGGGACGTTGCGCAACCATTTTGACATCCTTGTATAGATAGTTAACAATATTATTATTGTGGGCGAGGCACGAACGACGTTGCGGCGCCTGAAAACCCACTGACGGTTCCCCAGGAGCCATATTTTAACCCCGAAAATTTATGTATAGCCTGCCTCTCCCAAAAGGATCGAGGCAGATTGCAACCATAAAATACAATACAATGATAACAAACATAAAACAACATAAATAAAATTGCACAATCTCCTTACACCCTTATTAAACTAAACACACCATTGTAAAATACAATCCGATCAGTAAATTAAACAGTATTAAAAGGAGGCATCCTGGGCAGACAAGGGCAAACCATATCGATATCATGGTCAGTCAGGGAAGGCCAAATGATTGTATTCCCCATTATCATGTAAGGATGCAAGAGCTGGACAATAAAGAAAGTCAATAGGAAGAAAATACTTTGAGAAGAGTGCTGAAGATACTGTGGATGGCCAAGAAGACAGACACATGTTTCTTAGAACCGATTGAGCCTAATGTCCTTTTGCAAGCCAAGGTGACCCTAATGGAAGCTCTCATGCTTTGGCCACTACATGAGAAGGCAGGACTCAATGGGAGGAAAATACAGTAATGCTAGGAAAGGTGGAGGGTAGAAGAAGGAGAGAAAGACCTCAAGCTGGATGGATGGTTTTCTTCATAAAGTCACGGGAATGAATTTGCAGGACCTGAGCAGTGGAGGACAAGGGATCTTGGAGATGTCTCATCCACATGGAGATGCCACCATGATTCGGGGCAGCTAACAACAACAAACAGTGCTTGCATTGAACCAGGAATAAATAGACTGTTTTTTGGGGGTCAATTTTGGGGCTAAAATTTCTAGACGTGTACATAAGTGTACATAGTAAGTCGGAGAGAGTGCATTTCCTTTTTCCAGCCAGATGGTGTCGTCCAAGCCCAAGGCATGGTCAAGGAAACGTTGTGGTCAGTTGCAATCAAATTGCCCAGTTGAAGACTCCATCCTGAAACATATTGTTGGTCCAACATTATACCGTCCCCCAAAGCATGCTTTTCTGTCTATTCTGTGCTTTTCCCCTTAATCTTTCCTTGCTGTTCTTAGCAATGGAATCGGTTGGAAGGAGTGTTAAGTATAGGGTTGCCATTTGTCCCAGAAAACCTGGAAAATCCTGATTTGAAGGGTCTTTAAAAATTGGTTTGGATTAGGGTTAAGGCTAAAACATAGCAATAGGAAAAGTGCAAGGATTAACGTGTCGAATTTGCACATTTAGAACCAGCAAATTAACAATATGCACAATTGTAATCATTTGCCTAATAAGAAAACTGGATACCCGGAGATGAGGAGCTGGAATATGGCAACCCTAGTTACTTATTATTATTTTTAATGGAATATTTTGTACAGAATGAAGCCAAAACCTTGTTTTGTCCTGGGCTGTTAAAAATATATGGTGGGACTTGCAAAATCTGACAGAGAGATTAAAAAGAGGAACAAGGAAAGAGTTGCATTTTGCCCAGACTTTGCTAAATCAGCAAACAGCTGCAAATGTGGAAGACAAATCCACAAAGCTTGCACTTGGGAAGACAGAATTTGGAGAAGACGAGGGTTTGAGGAGCTGAAATGTAAAGGAGCTAAAACTAAATGGCTTTTTAGTCTTCATCCCCCAGATTTAAAAAGTAAAATAAAATGGTACATCAAATAAAATCAATATCATGACAAGTGTTATCTTATGGGTTTTGGCCATTTGGAAGAGTCAGAGAGGCATAACACACGCATCCCTATAAAAAGAAATCAAGACCAGGGACCTATTCACACGGCACAGTTATAACACTATGAATCCACTCTAATTGTTATGGTTCCGTTCCGTTCTATACAATCCTGGGATCTGGAGTTGAGAGAGAGGTACTTAGGGTTGTCATTCCTCACCTAATCCCAATATTGCATAGGATGCAGCCATGGCAGAAAAGTAAATTTGCGCAAGGTGATGATGCAATTTGCTTGTGGCTTTCTTAACCCTTTCTTTCTCCTGTTGCTATTTTAGTGGGTGTTGAAACCAACCGGACTTGGACCCTGGAGGCTCCATGTATCCAGAATCCACCACGGACTCCCCGGCTAGATTCTCGAATAGGCAGACGGGATCCCCAGGCATGATCTACAGGTGAGCAGCATGTTATTTTCCTGATCACTTCTGACCAGATCAGGGCTGCGTTATGAGCTGCAATTAGACAGATAGAAGCCTAAAAGTGGGGAGCAACAAATGTGGGATTGCACCACATCATGGCACCTTGGAAGAGTTGGAGGCCATTTAATCCAACCCCATTCTGCCATGTGGGAATATACAACTAAAGCACCCAAGGAAGACGCCTATCCAACCCTTGTTTAAATATCTCCCAAGATGGAGAGTCTAGCACCCTCCAGCGCAATCCGTATTCTTCTTGCTGTCATGAAATTCTCCCTAATATTTAGGAATTGTCTCTCTTCTTGCCATTTGAATTCACTGGGTTTTGTTCTAGTCTCCGGAGCAGCAGAAAACAAGCTGGCTCTGTCTTCCCCGTGACATGCTTTCAGATATTTGAAGATGGCCATAGAGTACCACATTTGGGTCTCCTATAATAATAATAATAATAATAATAATAATAATAATAATAATAATAATAATAATAATAATAATAATAATAATAATTTATAACCCCCTTTTCACCTAAAGGTGGAATGTCAGGCATATATAATCAAGAACGAAACGCCAAAGCACAGCGCCATTCTCCATCTTCTTCTCCATCTTGAATAGTTTTGCTTCTGTTGCCAAATGAGTCAGGTTTCCAGCCTCATTTGTTGCGTCATTTGTTGACATCTCAGGCTGCGTCTGCACTGCAGAAATAATCCAGTTTGACACCACTTGAACTGCTGGGGCTCAATGCTGGGATTTGGAGTTTGTTGTGACACCAGCCCTCCCTGACAGAGAAGGCTGGGCGTCTCACAGGACTCCAGTCCCCTTGGCCATGGTAGTTCAAGTGGTGTCAAACTGGATTATTGCTGAAGTGTAGATGCAACCCTCTGGCGTTCCTGGAATGCCACTGCAATGTAGGCTTCTCCCACTTTGTGGCGCTGTTGCAAAGGCTTTGAGTGGCATGTCCTTAAAATGGAAGAAAATGAACAAAAGTGATAGAGTCTTGGGTTGGAAGCCTAGAGAAGTCCAAGTAAGGCGTGGGGGGAAATGGTGCCTCCTGCGTCCTGTGCATTTGGGTCATTTTACTATGAGCTCTGGACCATGTCTCTCTTTCTTTCCCTTCTGCTGTCGGAAGTGCGCGCTACGGGAGTCCCAAAAGGCAGCTCCAGTTTTACAGGTAACGGTGTCCTTTTTATCTTCTCAATCCGATCTCTGGCGCAATTGTCGTACCGCTGCACTTGACCTTACGTCTTCTCCCGTTGTTCCAAACAGCAGAAATACAACAGGTATCCCTCTTTACTCATCATGGTAAAACCTTCCCCCCAATGAACACCTCTGGGATTCCTGTAGTTGTTGCAAGGCACAAGAAACTGTCTAGGAAAGAAGGATGCACCCCTGTCTGGTTACGATAGTTGGGTATGATGGTAGGATCAGGAACCCTATGTATGCTATAAATTTCTATAATGTATTTATTTTGCATCATTATGTTTGGGGATCCTTCTAGCGTACTACTTCCAGAGGTGAGCTGGGACTTTCTTGTGTTACTTTGCAAAAGTTGTCAATTTAGTGACCTCTTTGCTAAACCCGGATCTCCGTTCTACCAATTCCAAAAGCCAAAGATGCAATTTTTCCTGGTTGTCTGTTCATCTGTTCCAGAAAAAATTACATGTAAATCCAAGTTGGTAGCCATGTTCAAGGAGAAGTCCTTTTCAGGATCATAGCAGCTTCATAACTCTAATAAAGTTCCACCTGTTTTGCAAAATGCAGGCACAGTCCTTCGGTTGGCTTGCACAGACTCCCTCCTTACACAAACCTGATAGATCTGTTTGCAAATAGAGGAACAAAAATGTGAGGAATGGCTGTCAATTTGGCATGTTCCTTCTGGAAACTATCAGTCTTGCAACTTTAGAAAGAAAGCATCATTTGAAATAAAAACCTGATTTGCAAGCGTAAGAACTTCTGCTGTAGCTTTGCAATGTGTGGTTGTTTGAAAAGAAAACGTAACTGTGCCAGTCTATTCAGAAATGATGCTAAATTGAGTAGGAAATATTCCTAAGTCAATGCAAATAGGGTTGTGACCTTTGTTCCTTGAATTGACCCCCCCAAAAATGAGTTGAAAAATGACATCTAGAAGGGCAAAGAGAGGTGGAATTGGCACAGTAACCTACTCCTGGTCTTCTTACTCTGACTTGTAGCGGCTTTCCCCAGCAAAAGAAAAAAGCCTCTTCCCATCTTTTAACCTGGAGGTGTCAGGACTTGAACCCAAAAACGTCTGTGTCCAAATTTGTCCAAGGGCTATCACTTTTCTGGGGTGGAGGTGCCCTGGGTTTTTTGGTTCGGAAGCTGTCCGATGTTAATCCTTTAAAGGAGAGGAGCAATCGCACAGGACGCAAAATGGATTCTGTCATTGGATTCCATCATTTTCTGGCTGCAAGCAATTAATAGAAAGGGGAGGAGGAGACATTGGAAATTGAAACCAGGTCCCTGAGGACGGTCTGGTCTTGTCGGAAAGGCTGGGCTCAAAACGGATCGTTGTCAGAAACTCGATCGGCTCTTTCAGATTGCCTTTGCAGCGTCTCTCCAGCTGAAGGTGGGAACCTCTTGTTGTTGTCCTTAAGTCAACTCTGACTTATGGCATCCCTTTAAGGAGAGACTTGAAAGCATCCCTGTTTTCAGCCTCAACAACCGTAGCACCCAAAATCCACAAAACCGTGACACCTTTATCAGCTTGGAAACAGACCGGCAGCCATCACAACAAGGGAGTTGTGCATCTTTGTGGGTTTTGGATGCTCTGGTCTTTCTGATTCAGAGCTGTGGCTTCCTTGATGTAGTCCATCCACCTGCAGTGGGTCTTGCCTTTTTTCCTATTGCCTTCCACCTGGCTAAGCATTATTTATTGCCTTTGCTAAATGAGTCCTGTTGTCTGCATCCAAAATACAAATGAGGATTTATTTTAGGGTTTGTTTGGGGGGGGGGTTGCAGCTCTCCTTCCAAGTCTTTGGACTAATCAGCGCTGCAGAAATAAAGCAGTTTGACATGGCTTTATCGGCTGTGGATCAATAATGAAATGGAACCCTGGGATTTGTTGTTTGGAGAGATATTTAGCCTTGGCCACAGAGCCCCGGTGCCACAGGAAACTACAAATCCCCGGAGTCCATAGGATGGAGCCATGTCAGTTAAAGCGGTGCCAAAACTGGATTATTTCTGCAGTGCAAACGAGCTGAGTCTTCTGTAACAACCAACAATAGCACCCAAAATCCACTAAACAGTGAGTTTTATCTGCTTAGAAGAAGACTGGTAGCCAGTGGAGCAGTTGCAACAAGGCAGTTGTGTGTTTATTTTTTGAATTTTTGGATACTATTGTACTTTGCTACTTGGCCAACATGGCTATCCCTGGATATATAACAACAACCATGCATGCGAGGATGCTCCGTCTCTAGCAATGGCTCTCCTCTAGGGAGGGTTGACTTGGGGCTCAGCTCTTTGTTGCTTGTCTATAACCAGATACAGGGGAATTACCAGATTCCTCCATTTTGGAGATTGCCGGGCGATGCGGCAATGCAGACCCAGGGGTCGGGCGCTGCCAACCTTGGCCCAGGCCTACCATACCATGCCCATAGCTTATGCATTTCACCCAGCCTTCCTTCCCTGGCATGGGATGCAAACATTGTGTCCAGGGAGGATGTGTTGGCAAAATCCGGGCCAATTAACGTTTTCCCCAGAGCGAGTCTGGGAGGCTGTCCAGCCCCCTGCTAATCGGGGAAAGTGCATTAAGAGGGAGGATAAAAGGCCCAGCAATTGCTCTCTTTTCCCTGCCTTTTGACCATCTCCAGCAAAAGGAGCCACTTAGCCTTGGCCAGCCTCCGCATTAGTGGGATCGTTGCCCAGGGAAATGGCCACCGGCTAATGGAGCCTGGCTAGCGGAGGGGGCGGGTTGCGTATGAAAGCACACACAGGAAGGCACAAATAGGTACATCCCCTGTGTCCCACAAGTCATGGGGGTCCCCCCTCCCCCCAAAATATTTCCTTTAACTGTGTTTCCTTTTGTTAAATAAGTGAAAAATCATTCCTCTGCATCCTTCTCCATCCTCCACCCCCAAATCGAATCCAGGACTTAACGGAGACTGGTACCAGGGTTGGCAGCAGGGTTAATTCGCTTTGGTTTTTAGCCTGAACTGCTATACCCTACTCACCAGTTATATTATTATAGTCACCCAATATTTTATTAATACAGTATTTGTTAATATTAATACCATCATCGTCAACAACATCTTCATCCCCATTTTAAATGAGGCTAAACTCCCCCTGAAGACACAGGTCCGCCGCACCTTGGGTTTCCTTCCTGCTTTAACCCTGAGCCTGGAAGCTGCGGTTTTTGCAGCGTCCAAAAGTGCAATTAGAAAAGGGGTCAAACAAGGCTTGCATCTTATCATCCTTCATGTTCAATTTATATGCAGGACATATTGTAAGAAAAGCAGGCTTGGAGACAGAAAAATCTTAAGATTGTTGATATTCATTCCTCCCGTTCTCACTCCTCGTTCTTCTGTGTCCAAACGAAACCATGCGCAAAATCCTGCAGCATAGACTGCAACCATCCATGGAGAGAGAAATCCCAGAGGTCCAAGTGGGGTTCAGAAAAGGAAGAGGCACTAAAGACTGCATTGCAAACAAATGAGGGCTAATGGAGCACACCAGGGAATTGAAAAAAAGAAAATCAGCATGTTTCTATAGACTGTAGCAAAACCTTTGGCTGCATAGATCTCAAAAGGCTATGAAACACCCTTAAAGGCATGGTGGAAGTGATAGCCCTGATGAAGAATCTGTACTCAGGACAAGAGGCAAATGTCGGAACAGAAAATAGGAGGAAGGAATATCAGCCATATATGCAGATGACACCATAATACTAATAGAAAACCTCAAAGACCTGGAGCAACTACTAAGAAAGATCAAGGAAGTGCAAAGGCTGGCTTACTGTTGAACATAAACAAAAATAATGACCACGGTGAACCTACACAAATTCAAACTAGACAATGAGGAGGTTGAAATAGTGAAAAAGGTTCTCATACCTGGGGTCAAACATTGATAGAAAGGGGGACTGTGGCCAAAAAATCAGAGGAAGATTAAGAATGGGGAGGGTGGCTGTGAAAGAACTAGAAAAGATCCTAAAATGCAAAGATTTGCACAGTTGAGGCTTGCGCCCGTTGCTTGGGATGTGAGAAAGACCTGGCCACAGTGTCCCATGTCTCAGTTACGTCTGTAACATGCTCTGTCTCCAATAGAAAACAGTATGCTTGGAATAATTTCCAAAGGACCTCTCACTCCACAGACCACCGTTCTTTTCCTTTCCTCAGAGATGCTGAATCTCCGTTTCTGGGTCTCGCCGTTTCATCATCTTTTCCCTCTGCTTGTGTTTCAGTTCTTCTGCCCCTTGGGATTGCCACATCTATCATCCAGGCTTGCTTTCTTTCTTTCTTTTTCCCCCCCTCAACCGCAGTTCTGTCTGGCATATTATGTCCTAATGGTTTATCACGTTGCATCGTGCTTGCAGGCTCATAAAAGTTGTGCTTCGATATTTTTTCAGGTTTATGCTCCTGCAGTTTGCAGATGACGGTAAATCCTTTTTTGGTTTCTTTTTGCACAGATTCCAAAGTATCATTGCAACCACTTCATCTTGGCGTAATTTCTTATATTAGTCTGTGTGATTTTGATGAGTTGGTCAGTAGTTTCATCTCATTCATATTTTTGTGCATTGTGTGTATGTGGGTGTGTATGTATGTATGTGCATATATATATAGAAAGACACACACACAAACTATAATCTGTAGTCTTCTTTCCAATAGGACATGGCATTTCTGTTTTCTATGCGTGGTAGAGAAAGGTGGACAGCAAAGGATGTGGATAGGAAGAGAACCAACTCATTTGCTGGAGGAAAATTCTGCAAATACTGTGGATGGCCAAAAAGATGAATAAATGGGTCTTGGAGCAAGTCAAGCCTGAACTCTTCCTAGAAGCCAAGATGACTAGAATCATAGAGTTGGAAGAGACCCCAAGGGCCCTGATCCAGTCCAACCCCCTTCTGCCATGCAGGAAATCCAATCAAAGCATCCCCAACAGATGGCCATCCAGCCTCTGCTTAAAGACCTCCAAGGAAGGAGACTCCACTACACTCCGAGGAAGGAGTGTGTTCCACTGTCGAACAGCCCTTACTCTCAGGAGGTTCCTCCTAATGTTGAGATGGAATCTCTTTTCCTGTAGCTTGCATCCATTGCTCCATTGGGTCCTAGTCTCTGGAGCAGCAGAAAACAAGCTTGCTCCCTGCTCAATATGGCATCCCTTCAAATATTTAAACAGGGCTCTCATATCACCTCTTAACCTTCTCTTCCCCAGGCTAAACTAAACTGAGGATGTTGTACTTTGGACACATCACAAGAAGACAACAAGATGATAATGCATGGTAGAAGGCAAAAGGGGAAGACTGCATTGCAAATGGCAAGACTCAGAAAAGGAGGTCATGGACGTTGTCCTGAATTTGCAAGACTTGATAAAAAGGAGACTTGGAGGTCTCTCATTCATAGAGTCGCCATGAATTGAAGTCAACTTGACAGCAAATAACAACCGCAGTAACTTGATGCTATTTGATCATCATTATCATTATACTCATCCCTGTCATCCCTAGGCTGGGTTGTTTAATCCCCCAAAATAACCCTTCTTAGTCTTGTGTGCCTTCATGTCATTTACGACTTAATGGTGACCCTAAGGAGACCCTATCATGGGGTTTTCTTGGTGAAATTGGTTCAGAAGGCACTTGCCATTGCCTTCCTGAGGAAGGTTATGAAGGTTTATAACATTATTCATTAAGACAGAGAAAAGTAGACAGAGAGATAATATTTTTCTCCCAAGTCCCAGTCCTTCTCTCTGACCATGGCACCAACACATTGGCCATTCACTTATATGAGATAATGCAGTCTGTCTTAGCCTAGTGATCTCCAGTTGGGATTGCGCTTCCCATTATCCCCAACCTTTGTCTAAGCTAACTGCAGATGCCCTGTTTTGTGGTCAAGATTGGATGCATAGTGGATTGAAGGCAACAGTTTCTTTAAGAAGCAGAGTTGGTCCAGATGCCAGCATTACAGGTGAACAATCTGGCACCGAAACGAACATAAATTTAGACAGGGAGAAGCAAACTGTCTGTCACCTCTGTTTTCTTTTTTCAGGAGGGGTTGACTTGCTGGAACAGATGGATGGATGGATGGATGGATGGATGGATGGATGGATGGATGGATGGATGGATATATAAATAGACAGGTATATAGGTAGATTGTTGTTGTGTGCCTTCAAGTCATTTCTGACATACGGCGACCCTAAGCTGAACCTATCATGGGGTTTTCTTGGCATGGTTTGTTCAGAGGACGGTTGCCACTATTGCTATCCTCTGAGGCTGAGAGACTGTGAACTCAGTGGGTTTCATGGCTGAGCAGGGAATTGAACCCTGGTCTTTGGCGTTGTAGTCCAACGCTCAAACGATTGTGCCATGCTGGCTGTCAGATAAGTAGCTAGATAGATTTTCATTTACTTTTTAAAATATCGTGCCCCAAAGTCCTGTCTCTCAATGGTGGGTCTCAGTCCATTGAAACTTGGGATATAAACAATATTCTGCATTTTACCCAGTTGTCTTTTGCTCTTGCCATTCAAGCTTTTAAACGAATGTTTTCCAGCTAGACCACCAAAGCCTCTCCATCTGCAGTTGGCGAGAGGGTCCTTCGTCTGATTTTCTTCCAGGGCCTTGTTCTTTGGTTTGCTTCCAACCGTAGCTTGTGTTTTGACTAACACCGAAAGCAAAAAGAAAGTAGGGTCTCCTTGGCTGCTGTGATTCGTCTGCGTCGAGGGAAACAGACGCCGCACCCCGTCCTTGGCGATGGCTATTTCAGGTCCACTGGAGAACCTCCCGACCAGCCAGAGCCATCCATCAAATGTCCTCCAAGGACTCTGGCCAGCCACCTTCTCTCTGCGCCTTGACAGGTCTCCGCTAATCAAAAGTGAGCGATGGACGCCATTCCTCATCAACCCTTCCGCGTCTCCAAATGCTTTTAGAGCGAGCGAGAAAGGGAGAAGAGAGATCTTGAATAATTTAGCTCCCGTTTGCTAAAGGGAAAAGGGTGGGGTCGGGGGGAGAGAGAGAGAAGGGGAAAGACCTTAATAGGCCTAATGGATGCGCTTGCCACGCGACGTCTTCGGCTCGGGGCTGCAATCGCTTTGGACGCTCGGGTGTCGACACTCCCCTCGCCAAAAGCCACGCCTGCGCCCCGTCGGGGGGGGGGGGGAAACACACCCTAATAAACTAGAACTTTTTCTTTAATGAGCAAGCTTCCAGGAAAGCGGGTGAGTTGGGCGTCGCTGGCAGGGATGTTGTGATGGAGGGGCTGCGCGGTTTGCATGGGAGAAGCCGCCGGATTCCCTGAAGGGCTCCTTGATGGATTGCAAGAGCTTCCCTCCGATCGGGTGTTGAGGTTCCAGTTTTGAGTCCGGGGTCTTTCCGTGGGTGGTTTTCTTTTCAATACCCCGCTCGAACTTTCCTCCTTTGGCCGACGCCAAAGTGTGTTGTATCATTTCTTTGCAGGTTTCGGAGAGGGCTTTGCACTTTTAGGAAGCAGAGAGAAGAATTCCTCGACGGACCAGAGAGAGGGTTGGTTTGTTGGTTTATTGTGGGAAAATAGGAGTGCTCAAAAGCTGTATTGACCGAAGAGTCATTTCATCCCAGTTTGGTTTAGGCATTGGGATAAGAGATGTAAAATCTCACATCTAGTCAATTGTTTTGTAGAATGGAGTCTTTTCTTTGTTGTCCCAGAAAATAGGTTGACTTTGGAGGTATGTCTTTTCCAGATTTCACTTGTTTCTTAGCAAATGTGATAGACTGCAGCCTCCTAGATTTGAAGGATTGTTATTCGGGGCATGCATTTTTAGAAAGACGAAAGCAAAAAGCAGCGATGCATGTTGAATTTTTCCAGAAATGCCTGCTAACCGTTGCGATATGGAAGTTCCTCTGTGTTTCCAGAAATGTTCTAGGGATGTGTGTGTTTGTGTGAGAAAATCACATCCTGTTGTTGTTGTTGTTGTTGTTGTTGAAGATGATGTGTGTCTGGGGATGATCTTTCTTACGTTTCCCTTTGTGCTTTCCTATGCGGCTACGCCTCGTTTTCATTGCTGTTTCGAACATTATTTTGTTTTTGTGTGCCTTCAAGTCATTTCCAAAGCAGTTAATGTGGTGTCAAACTTGATTATTTCTTCAATGTGGATGCAGTCTATGGTCCAAAACACACTGCAGAAATAATCCATCTTCTCTTCTGGACCTGAGATCAGTGCTCCAAAACCGTTCTTTCGTGACGCGGGAGATGAACGCCATTCGCTCCGCGGCGTATCTGGAGGCTTAAAGGTTTCAGATGGTTGAACATGACCAAGACTTCTCTCCTGTGGCGTCTGAGCTGAGCTGCCCCAGGTGAGGATGTCTACCTGCAGAGAAAGGCTTGTTAAGTCCTTTACAAAACCAAAACCACTCATCCTTGAAACAGAGATGCCATCTCTGTTGGGTTTGTCCTTTCCTTTTCTGCCACTCAGGTCAACCGGGACCATTTTCTTCCCTCTTGGCTGCCAGAAATCTTATTGCTGCAGACTGTTATTGTCATTTACTTATACATTATATATTTATCCTGCCTTCTTGCTAAGGTGCAACATCCCTGCAAGGTAGGTTAGGTTGACTGGCCCAGGCTCATTGGGGAAGTCATCCTTGTTTTGTGGAGTTGGGGAGATTGTTGTACTTTGCTCCATGACCAACATGGACCAAGATCTTGCACACCTTTAGCATATGCATCCAAGTATGCAGGATCTTGGTCCACAGATCCTTAAGAGGCCAGGAATAACCCACTGGTTCCCAGCCCTTGGTTCTCCAGATGTTTAGGACTTTTTACAGAATTTCCAACCAACTTGGCCTATAGTCATCAATTTTGGGAAGTGGGGTCCAAAACATCTGGAGGAACAAAGTTTAAGAACCCCTGCTATATTTTTTCCAAGGCTAAGATGTGCAATATCTCGCCGCCGCCCCCCCCCCCCCCCCCCCCCCCCCCCCCCCCCCATAGCCCCGAGACGCAGAAGGAGAGGAAATGGCCTCCATATCATCGGATATCAATGCTTCTTTTAAAAGCCATAAGCTGCCTTTTAGCATCCAGGCCCAGCTGCGTTGCAAGGGATGGAGGACAAGTTCCTTGGAAGGAAATCTCCAAGGGATTTCTGGG
>NC_056528.1:9867582-9891868 GCF_019175285.1 Sceloporus undulatus | reverse complement strand
AAGGATTTTGCTCTTTTTTGCAAAATGATGGGTACGACAACAAAGCTGGACCCCGTTTTTTTCCCTAAGACCAAAATTCATACCTGGAAGTCATTTTATTTTATTACTCCATAGCAAAAAACAGCCCAGGACAGACCTGGGGAAGTTTCCTTAAGTAGAATCCTTTCTCCCTCTTATCACTGTGTTGAAAAAGTCACCGACTGCCATTGCACTTGCAGTGACGAAAACGACGAGGGAAATAACTTGGAAAGTTTGTTATTTCCTCGTGCTAAGAAAGGGTATAAAACTTGCAAAATTCTTCTTATTACAACAAGTAACATAATTACTGAGTTGAGATGGGGAAGGGGGATTGGGAAATGTAGTCCCCAAAAACCAGGCTCCTTTCAGAAGACTATTTGCTTGAGAACTTTTGTGAAGGGCAATGCAACCTTAGAAGTCAACAAGAAACATGACTGGCTTTGGCTTTTTTGTTTTGCTTATGCTCCCTTGCTTTGTGTGTCTTTGTGTGTATGTGTTGGCTTGTATACCTCTTTTCCCCATCGGTCCCTCTGTTCCCCAATTCCTCCGGCGTTTAAAATGTGTTGCTTACATCTGGAGATGCTTTTTGGAGGGTGTTGGAGGAAGATCAGGACCCTGATTTGGCCTTCTTGGCGTGAGCTTTTCCAGTTAATTTGTGGTTTGTTGCCCAGTGAGGATGTGGAGTTGTTAGTTTTGTCGCACCCTGAAGCGATCGGTATTCCAGAGGAAATCTTTGGTGTCCAGACTTGGTGCCAACAGAATGCAAGCTTTGAAAACGCAGAACGTCGACTCGCTTTGAGCAAGATTTTGGACCTCCTCTTGCAGCGGTGGCTGTGGCTTCCAATTATGTCTAGTGTGAATCCACCTGGAACCTAGTCTGAAGTTGTCCAGCACTTTGGGATAGCCCCTTTAAAAACCCAGAGCAGATTTGCCACCCCACAAATATGGGACACACACGGCGCTACCCTCCACATTCTGCGCATAACCCTTTGGAACAAACGGTCAAAGGCATGGCGAGTTTCCCTTCGTTGAAACCTGTCCTTTACCGCTGCATGCTACCATAAATTAAAGCTGCCTTTAAAATACACATAATTTTAATGGAGGAACGACAGGGATTATTAGGTTGAGAGGAACGAAAGGCGAAAAAATCCCTTAAACAGCAAAAGTGTATCTCTGTCCCTGATTTAGCGCTTTAACTGCCATGGCTGAATGCTGTGGGATCTGTGAATGCCAGTTTTGTGAGAATTTTGCCTTCCTCTCTGAGCGAGCTCTGGTGCTACACAACCACAAATCCCAGGATTCCAAGCATGGGCCAGGGCCGTTAAAGCAGCATCAACCTGCATTTATGCAATGCAGATGCAGCCTTAGGTGCTCTCATCCTTCTAATCATCCATTCCTTTTTCCATGGGAAGCTGACCATAGAGTCTGCTAGGGACCTACAAATGCCTAGGGAAGCGTTCCTGTAGGAATCAACTAGCAGGATTTTCATCAGACATTGGGCCATGCTGGTGGACTAGAGATTCCCAGAGAAAACATGTAATCAAATCTGCAAACCAAAGCTGCAAAGTGGAGGGTCATCCAGGTTCCAGCGGTCAGCTGTTTGCGGTTGCGCCAGGGTCCCTCCCCGGAGATTTTCTCCAAATTCAGTAACCGATATGCAGTAAACAGTCCTTAACTTAGTAAACAAACTCTCCATCCAACTAGTTTCACAACTCAGGTTCTATGCAACTCCTGCAAGCAGAGAGATTGTATTTTTCCATCTTCCTAATTTGACTCTAAGAGTCTGCATACTCTGAGCAGCAACAAGGACTCGCTACGGTGGTGCATTATTTCCATCCTTCATGTGGTGCAATGTTTGCAATGGTTGGGGTGCAATGTTTTACAGCAGTTGATGGTCAGTAGTTGGCAACCAGGGTGCAATGTTTGCAATGTCAGCTGTCCGGGGATAGGAAGGGAGGGTCCCGTTGTCCTAGGTGCGACCCCTCTTTAACATCTGGAACGCCACGATCCCCGCCTCTGGCAGCGCCAGGCTGTCCATGACGTACAGCGGAGTCTCCGAGTGTCCCAGCCGGTGCCATTCCGAATGGGGCCTCCACCAGATCCAGCCGACGGATGCGGTGGAGCTACAACGTCTCAGGGATGTCCGTGCCCCCCAGGCCAGGGTTAGGGAAGAGTTCCTCCGTTGCACGGACTCTCCTGGAGGAATGCACTGCCCAAAGACCGGCATGAGGTATCGGTAAGCAACGCCGTCCTTCGCTCCACCCTTCCGTCCTTCGCCTGCGGCGCCCCTTGCATTTTGGCATCCTTCTCCACAGCGAAACAGGATGCATTATTTCCCCCCAAATTGGTACCCCATCCAGAAAGAGTTTGCCAAGCTCTGCACTGAGCAGAAAATCCTAACTCCATTTCCCCCCAGATCTCTTTTGCAAGGTGGACTTAAGATACGAACCTTGTATCCAACCAAGGAAACCTGATATGTAATTTCAGCAATGATAAACATATCAGTTTTTCTATTGACCCCCAAAATAAAATAATTGCAATCTACGTAACAGTAAATAAGAAGACCATGTGTGTACATACATTTTGCATCACCTATAAGTATAAATAAAACATATATACACATGTGTGCGTTTCTCACATATCAGTATTAACTAGAACTTCTATAATATATTAATACTGCTAGTTGGGCTCCATTTTTTGACATGCAGTTCTTAAAAATGGGAACCAAGTATTATTTATTTATATTTATACTTATACCCCGCTCTTCAGCAAAAAGGCACAGAGCACTTACAATCTAAAGAGACAGGACACAAGAGAGAAGGGAATGGGGTGGGGAAGGGGAAAAGTCCAGCAGATCCTTTCCCTCTGATGCCTGACCAGGCAGATGGACTAGAATCATAGAGTTGGAAGAGACCGCAGGGCCACACCCAGTCAACCCCATTCTGCCATGCAGGAAATCCAAACAAAGTATCCCATTGACAGTTGGCCATCCAGCTCGTTTAAAGACCTCCAGGAAGGAGACTCCACTACACTCCGAGGAAGGAGTGGGTTCCACGGTCGGACACCCCTTTACTCTCGTGTTTCCTCCTAACGTTGAGGTGGAATCTCCTTTCCTGCAGCTTGCATCCATTGCCCATTGTGTCCTATTCCTGGAGCAGCAGAAAACAAGCTTGCTCCTCCTCAATATGACATCCCTTCAAACATTTAAACAAGACTGGAGGGAGCGCCCTCTTCTTACTGATTAGGCCTGATTAGGGAAGGCCCTTTGCCCACCCTCTCTTCCCCTCAGAGGCCAGGATCGAGTCAGATTCCTGTGGGAGGCTTAGTTCCTTTAAGAGATGAGATGATGATGATGATGATGATGATGATGATGATGAGTGATGATGATGAGGACATAATAATATACCTGCCTCCACCCTTGTAGATTGAAGCAGTCAACGGGAATAATCCAATGCCACTGTAAAGATAAGTGCTCCCTGGGACGAAATTAATTCATTCCGCGGCTAATTCGTAATCCGAAAAACCTTCGTAACCCCAATTGCCATAGCGAATGGGGAAAAAAGCCGCGGCTCCGCCGCGCTCCATTTAAAAACGCGCCGCGTTTTTCGTAACCCAAAAAACGTTCGTAACCCGAAACAATAAATCCCTATGGATTATTCGTCCCGAAAAATTCGTAAGCGGGTAATTCGTATCCCGAGGTACCACTGTATATAAAACCAACACATATTATTTTAATTTAAAATAAAGCATTTGAATTTAAAAACTTTAAAATTGTTTTTTAAGCTCATCTGGGTCACTGTCCGAAGAGACGGGCCTTTGCTGACGTTTAAGAAAGTGAGAAAGCAAATCTCCTCGGCGGTCATTCTACAATTGGGGGCAACCAAGAAAGTCCTCCGGGTAACAATGTCAACTGATTTTGTTGACGAGTAATTTTGCAACGTTATTCCCCCTTTTCCCCCATATGAAAAGGAGGTAAATTTCTTTGCAAGTACTCTTCCATGGCCCTGTTGTGTCAGGTATGTCACACAATGGGGATCTTTCCAAGTTCTGGCTTTCAACCTGTGCTCAAATTGGAAATGAAAAGGGCCAGCATATCATCGGCGTAGCAAAGGTGTAGACTACCATCTAGCATCCACCAAAAGTCCACAAGAGGGCAGGCTCTGCCTGCAAATGGAAAGGATTGAGGGATGATGGTATTTATAGTCATCCATTGCAAACGTTAGGTGCCAGGTGGCTGCAAGGACATTTCATTGACCCAGCCATAAGGGTTCAGACTTTTCTCCATTGGTTTTAATTAAGCACAGTGTGCTTAAGGAAAGTATGCTCAAGCTGCAAAATTAATGCAGTTTGACACAGCTTTCACGGCTATGGACCGTCCTGGGATTTGTTATTTTCTGGGACACCAGATCTCTCTAACAAACAAGGCTAAAGGTCTCACTTTACTCTTGGAGATACGGTTGGAATACAGTATAGCTAGGTAAATACACAGATGTATGTTGTATTTTAAAACTGTGTTTTAATTGTCTTTTAAGTGTTGTTTTTAGTGTGTGTGTGTGTGGATAATGGGTTGTGCGATGCTCAGAACATTTTTGTCGTTTTTTGGCAATCAGCTGCACATGACAAAGCAAAAAGCAGAAGCTCTTACTCTGCAGGTTTTGTTTCCTTGGAGAGGTGTGTGACAGGCCTTGGCACTGCCAGTGATTGCCCCCCTTGTTTTAAATGAAGAAAATCAGCCAAAAAGAACTAAAATGCAAATTGATGCTGTAACCATAGTGTCCCTTCCACCATTATCCTCTTCCTCCTCCCTTATCGTTATTATCGTAATAGATAGCGGGGTACACACCACCAGAAAGAGGCGTGTCTCCGGTGCGTCTCTTTGCTCCGCAGGAGCACCGCAGCAACCAAATTGTGCGGCCTCCTGCGCAGCAAAAAAGGAGCCTGGGAAGCGGCTCCTTTTTGTGCGCACTTCGCCGGCCCAAAGAACCATCAACGGTGCGGGGATGTCACACGGCCGCCCACATTTGGAGGCACGACAGTGCAACGTCACTGTTTACGCACCGTGTCTGGTGGCGCACCGCAACTGCAGCCCTCGTCACATGCAAGGGCTGCCTGGTGGGCGAGTGGATGCTCCGTCCACCAGGCAGCCCTCGCATGTGACAAGGGCAACCCCAAAGGCCCGTCGTTCCGGGCCTAGTCCCCAAATCTTTGGAGATCCAAAATTCCTTGAATGCCATGCACAATAGTTTACTGACAACAGTTTGTAAGTCGCAGTTGAATTCTGAGTTTCTAGAAAAACATAGTTTGACTTAAAAATTAAATGCTATTATTATCTCCCCCTGAACCCCATCCTGACAGGGGGTCCAACAAACCAATCAATCAATAAAATCATTCCAACATACCGCCCTCCTGGATGCCCGGGGTCGGGCAGGAAGCTTGTTCATTAAGGCACCAGCAAATCCATGGCACCCCATGTGCTTGCCACACAGTGTGCACACCTGACACACCTTTTGCGAGCGAGACTCCCAAGATAGACACACCCCGCCGAGGCCCACGGATCGACTCCCGGACGAAACCAGTGGCACGGCATGAATATTCATGGCCTTCCCGCGTCCACACGGGGGCGGGGGGCCTGTAATATTTAAGGACTCTGTTTATGAGTTTTAATGGACGAAGGATGTTGAGAATAGTGTGGGGTTACTGGCACCTAATGAGGTTGATAATTATTCATCTCTCTTTCTCTTTCTTCTTCTTTGTCTTGTTATAAAACTAGCTGGGATTGGGAGCACACCAGGAGGCTCCGCAGCTGCAAAGAATAACTGAATTGCAAGGAGCTGAATTGCGGTTGTCAGTCCGACTAGAATAGACCCATTGGGTCACGGGAAAACAATACTGATTGGAAAAGGGGAAAGTAGGAAAGGTAAAAACTGGAAAGTAGGACAAGTTAGAAATGTAGGAAGTTGAAAGTAAGAAGGTAGAAAGTTGGAAAGTAGGAAAAGATGGAGACCGCATTTCATGTTTAGACCCATCATGGAAGTCACAGCCCTAAGTTTGCAAGACCTAGTTGGGTCTTGCAAATAGAGTGACTTGGAGGTCTGTCTTCCATAAGTCATCCTCTCGGGGATGCTTTGATTTAATTTTCCTGCATGGCGGGTTGGACGGGATGGCCCTTGCGGTCTCTTCCAACTCTATGATTCTATGACGCGTTACAGACGGGCCCATGAGCGCCGTCATTGCGCATGAGGGGCGGCGCTTCTGATGCGCCTTGCCCCCGCGCGTAATGACTATGTCAGAATGCAGCGCCGTTCCACACGTTGCCACCATTTTGACGTACCAGACACTGCATCCCGCACGTCGCGTGGCAGAAGTGATGCCGTGAGTGCGCGACTAGTGCCCGCGCGTCTCTTCCGGGCCGAGGAAGAGCGCTGTTTCGCGCTCCTTCTTGCTGTGTCCGAACTGCGGTTTGGATGTTGTGGTTCCCGGACCAGCAACCAAGCACGCCGAGTCTGCCCTCTGGGCTTCCGTATGCCCAAAGATTCTAAGGTTGCCCAAAGCCACGTTGACTTGACAGCAAGAAAACAACAATGATGCGCCTCTTCCAAACAGCGCGCTTTTTGTCACTGTGATTTTGTGACAATTCATTCTGATATGTTGCCAGTCTCTTTGGGATTCCTCCTCCCTACCTCTCACCCCTGGGACTGCAATGGTGTACTTTCCCCAAGGGTCCCAAATTTGTAGGTCTTAATGTTTCATAACCTTTTCCTTCTCGCTTTCTCCTTGGAAATGCCACTTGCGTCATCCATGCTTTCACAGTTACGCCTGATGTTTGTTGCTGGTGTGTGTCTTCAAGCCATTCCCAACTTACAGCGACCCTAAGGTCACGTTTCCCCACGGCAGTTGGCAAGAGCAGTGGGGCTTCCCTGGGAGCGGGGTGTCTTCTTTGGGGAAATGGACCTAATTTTGGACTGCATCTCCTAAAATCCTCATCTGAGGATTCTCGCTAATATACTAGACTCTTCATGGGATTTTCTTGGCAATATTCGTTCAGAGATTTGTTGTCTTTCTCTGGGCTGAGAAAGGTGCGTTTCCATGGTCAATGTGGGGATGAAGACCCCAGCTCCACAATCCCAGTCAAACCAGATACAATGGCCTTTCTAGAACAGATGACCATACACTCAGAAGTGGGATGTAGTAGCGATGAGTGACTTCAACTATCCTAATTTTTCTGGAAATCAACTCAACGGCGATGCTCTCTTTATGTTAATCATTGATGGGGTCTTTAAATCCCCTTAAGATGTTGACTTCCTGTTTCCGACAATCTCAAGTTCCCTCCTCCTTCTGCTGCTATTCTGGATCTCTTTTCTTCTAAAATCTTTTAGGATACCGCTTCCCTCCAGCAAATTATTCTCCCCCCCCAGAAATTTAGAAAGGACCAGCTGTTTCCTTTTCGCAAACCCAAGTAGCGGATAGATTTGTGGCCGCCTTCGTTCTTATCCTGACTCACTTTTGGGATATTGGGGGGGGGGGGGGCTGTATTTGTGGTTCATGAGTGTGTCTCCAAATTGAGCCGCAATCAAGAACCAAACTAAGCGGATTACATTTGGCCACCCATATTAAGGGCTCTGTAGGCTGTCGGAGGAACACGTGGATGTTTGATGTCATCTGTGTAGTTTTGGGATGGTGGTTTTAAAAAAGAAAAACAATTAATGAACGAAAGTTTAGGCGCATTTTTCAAGAGATGGGGAAGGTCAAGCCAGTTCAGAGCATTTGGAGCATTGTTTTGGGTACACCAAAGGTTGGGCTCTAAATCCACTATCCTAAACCCGCCAAGACTAACCTCCAATCATCCTCGCTGTCGGTGGGCTGGTGGATTCTGTGCATTGTAATCAAAGATTGAAATCATAAATTTGAAACGGCACCATTGCTCAAGGCCTTTTTTGCAGTTCGGACCCGTTCTCTAAAAAATCTGTGCGTTTTTTCCGTTCATGGATGTGGACGGTCTAATGCAAGGGAGGCCACTCACCAAATCTACCCTCTCGTTTTCCACTCCATAGATTTGGGTGCATCCTGCAGTGCAAATCCGTGCTTCTCTTCTCATCCACGGAATATTTTTGTTGCCGAAAATTGCCCTTTCTCTACAGAGAGCAGATCTCGGTACACAAATGATAGTTCTATTCCAGAAATGCTATTAATCTGCACACGAAGTCGTATTTCTTCATATAACGAAAAGGATCCAAAATTTGTGGCAGAAGAGTCCTAATCATGAAGAACTCGTCTCCAGATCTCCCGGTCAAGTTTTCCTAAACACATTTTCAGTCCTTTCCACCTCTGCTGCCTTCCTGCTGCCCCATCCTTTCCTCAGACCTTGTTGTTGCCAAACCAACCAGGGCTGTGTTGCGTGTCCTTAAAAAATATAACAACACCCAAAATGTTAACATCGCGGAGGTTCCCTTCATTCGTGCAGATTTGAAAATCAAAATACGATGGCTCTTGGGAACTGCGTCACGTTTGCAGAGAGGAAAACCCCAATCGTGCAATATTCGTCAAACCCCTTTCCCTCTCTCTATTTTTCTTGCAATGATCGGATTTATAATAGGGCTGAGAAATGGACGGATGAGAGTAGGTTTTGATTCTTTAATTTTTAAAGAAGGCGTTCTTCTTCCCCATCTCTCCCATCCTACTTCCCCTCCCGATTTGCAATATGTTGATAAAAATCTGTGCAATATGTCAGATCTCTAATTTCCTTGCAATGATGCGATCCTAAGGGGAGCTCTAATATCTCAGAGGCGGAGGGACGCGAGGGAGAGGTTTTTGATTCTTTAATGGTAAAAGAAGGCTTTCCTCTCCATCTGTCTCCACCCCTTACTCACTCGCCGACCCCCCTCCAATTTGCAAACACAGGATCCCCCCACATTGAAATAAATGCTCTGTGCAGCTCATGCCCAGTGGGCAGACGGCTTTGCAGGAGCCAGTTGCCGTGCGCTAATTCCCTCTTTGCGTGGCGTCTCGCAGGGCAAACCAAGAGGGCCGGTGACGAATCGAGAACCCACACACCGGAAAAGAGGGGGGTCTCTTTCACTGCCCCGTGATCTCCCCCCCCCCCCCCTCCCGATCCACATGGCGTTCCGCTTAAAGTCAAGTTTCTCAATGGCTCGTGGCAAAGAGACTGGATGATGATGATGATGATGATGATGATGATGATGATGATGATGATGATCATAATAATATACCTGCCTCCACCTCTCCTTGTAGATTGAAGCAGTCAACAGGGAATAAGATCCATAATGCCACTGTAAAGAGTATATAAAACCAACACATATTACTTTAATTTAAAATTAAGCATTTTAAAATTTAAAATACTTTAAAATTGTTTTTTTAAGCTCATCTGGGTTGACTTGCCGGAAGAGACGGGCCTTTGCTGACGTTTAAGAAAGTGAGAAAGCAAATCTCCTCCGGCGGGTCATTCTACAATTTGGGGGCAACCAAAGAAAATGTCCTCCGGGTAACAATTGTCAACCTGATTTTTGTTGACCATAGTAAATTTTGCAACGTTATTCCCCCTTTTCCCCCATATGAAAATGGAGGTATAATTTCTTTGCAAGTACTCTTCCATGGCCCTGTTGTGTCAAGGTAGTCACACAATGGGGATCTTTCCAAGTTCTGTGCTCAAATTGGAAATGAAAAGGGCCAGCATATCCGGCGTAGCAAAGGTATGTAGACTACCATCTAGCATCCACCAAAAGTCCACAAGAGGGCAGGCTCTGCCTGAAAATGGAAATGAGTGAGGGATGATGGTATTTATAGTCATCCATTGCAACGGTTAGGTGCCAGGTGGCTGCAAAGACATTTCATTGACCCAGCCATAAGGGTTCAGACTTTTCTCCGTTTGTTTTAATTAAGCACAGTGTGCTTAAGGAAATTAGTGCTCAGAGCTGCAAAATTAATGTAGTTTGACACAGCTTTCACGGCTATGGATCCGTCCTGGGATTTGTAGTTTCTTGGGGCACCAGATCTCTCTAACAAACAAGGCTAAAGGTCTCACTTTACTCCTGGAGATACGGTTGGAATATCAGTATAGCTATGTAAATACACAGATGTATGTTGTATTTTTAAAAACTGTGTTTTAATTGTCTTTTAAAGTGTTGTTTTAATGTGTGTGTGTGTGTGTGTGTGTATAATGGGTTGTGCGATGCTCAGAACATTTTTGTCGTTTCTTTGGCAATCATCTGCACATGACAAAGCAAAAAGCAGAAGCTCTTTACGCTTGCAGGTTTTGTTTCCTTGGAGAGGTGTTGAAGCATGCCTTGGCACTGCCAGCGATTGCCCTTCCTTGTTTTAAATGAAGAAAATCAGCCAACAAAGAACTAGAAATGCAAATCTGATGCTGTAACCATAGTGTCCCTTTCCACCATTATCCTCTTCCTCCTCCTCATTATCGTTATTATCGCTTAATAGATATAGGTGGGGTACACACTGCCAGAAAGAGGCGCGTCTCCGGTGCGTCTCTTTGCTCCGCAGGAGCACCGCAGCAACCAAATTGTGCGGTGCTCCTGCGCAGCAAAAAAGGAGCACTGGGAAGCGGCTCCTTTTTGTGGCGCACTTCCGCCGGCCCAAAGAACCATCAACGGCGCGGGGATGTCACAGCTGCGCCACCACATTTGGAGGCAGCGCAGC
Organism: Sceloporus undulatus; assembly: GCF_019175285.1. Lineage (NCBI taxonomy): Eukaryota > Metazoa > Chordata > Lepidosauria > Squamata > Phrynosomatidae > Sceloporus > Sceloporus undulatus. The sequence goes on along the minus strand of NC_056528.1, from coordinate 9,881,179 downwards.
TGCAACGTCACTGTTACGCATCGTGTCTGGTGGGCACGCTGCAGCGCCCTCGTCACATGCAAGGGCTGCCTGGTGGGCGAGTGGACGCTCCGTCCACCAGGCAGCCCTCGCATGTGACAAGGGCGCCGCAAAGGCCCGTCTGTTCCGAGCCATCGTCCCAAATCTTTGGAGATCCAAAAATTCCTTGTAATGCCATGCACATAGTTTACTGACAACAGTTTGTAAGTTGCAGTTGAATTCTGATTTCTAGAAAACATAGTTTGGCTTAAAAATTAATATTGCTATTATTATTCTCCCCCTCAAACCCCACTTTCCTGACAATGGGGTCCAACCAACCAATCAATCAATAAAATCATTCCAACATACCGCCCTCCTGGATGCCCAGGGTCGGGCAGGAAGGCTTGTTCATTAAGGCACAGCAAATCCATGGCACCCCCATGTGCGTGCACACAAGTGTGCACACCTGACACACCTTTCGCGAGCGAGACTCCCAAGATAGACAGCACCCCGCCGAGGCCACGGATCGACTCCCTGGACGAAACCAGGTGGCACGGCATGAATATTTCATGGCCTTCCGCGTCCCGACACGGGGGGGGCGGGGGGCGGCTGTGAATATTTCAAGGGACTTTGTTTATGAGTTTTAATGGATCGAAGGATGTTGAGAATAGTGTTGGGTTACTGGCACCTAATGAGGTTTGATATATTATTCATCTCTCTTTCTCTTTCTTTCTTTGTCTTGTATATAAAACTAGGCTGGGGATTGGGAGCACACCAGGAGGCTCCGCAGCTGCAAAGAATAACTGAATTGCAAGGAGCTGAATTGCTGTTGTCAGTCCTGACTAGAATAGACCCATTGGGTCACGGGAAAGACAATACTGATTGGAAAAGGTGGAAAGTAGGAAAGGTAGAAAACTGGAAAGTAGGACAAGTTAGAAATGTAGGAAGTTGGAAAGTAAGAAAGGTAGAAAGTTGGAAAGTAGGAAAAGATGGAGACCGCATTTCAGGTGGTTAGACTCCATCATGGAAGTCACAGCCCTAAGTTTGCAAGACCTGAGTTGGGTCTTGCAAATAGAGTGACTTGGAGGTCTGTCTTCCATAAGGTCATCTCTCGGGGATGCTTTGATTTAGATTTCCTGCATGGCAGGGGGTTGGACTGGATGGCCCTTGCGGTCTCTTCCAACTCTATGATTCTATGACGCGTTACAGATGGGCCCATGAGGCGCCGTCATTGCGCATGAGGGGCGGCGCTTCCTGATGCGCCTTGCCCCTCGCGCGTAATGACTATGTCAGAATGGCAGCGGCCGTTCCACACGGTCGCCACCATTTTGACATACCAGACACTCTGCATCCGCACGTCGCGTGGCAGAAGTGATGCCGTGAGTGCGCGACTAGCGCCTCGCGGCGTCTCTTCCGGGGCCGAGGAAGGAGCGTGATTTTCACGCTCCTTCTTTGCTGTATCCGGGAACTGCGTGGTTTGGATGCTGCGGTTCCCGGACACAGCAACCAGCAGCGGCGCGAGTCTGCCCCTTCTGGGCCGTCTGTAATGCGCCAAAGATTCTAAGGTTGCCCAAAGCCAATGTTGACTTGACAGCAACGAAAAACAACAATGATGCCCCTCTTCCAAACAGCGCTGCTTTTTGTCACTGTGATTTTGTGACAATTTCATTCTGATATGTTGCCAGTCTCTTTGGGATTCCTCCCTGAGCCTCTCTCACCCCTGGGACTGCAATTGTGTACTTTCCCCAAGGGTCCCAAATTTGTAGGTCTCAATGTTTCATAACCTTTTCCTTCTCGCTTTCTCCCTTGGAAATGCCACTTGCGTCATCCATGCTTTCACAGTTACGCCTGATGTTTGTTCCTGGTGTGTGTCTTCAAGCCATTCCCAACTTACAGCGACCCTAAGGTCAAGTTTCCCCACGGCAGTTAGCAAAGAGCAGTGGGGCTTCCCTGGGACGTGGGGTGTCTTCTTTGGGGGAAATGGACCTAATTTTTGGACTGCATCTCCTAAAATCCCTCATCTGAGGATTCTCGCTAATATACTAGACTCTTCATGGGATTTTCTTGGCAAGATTCGTTCAGAGATTTGTTGTCTTTCTCTGGGGCTGAGAATGTGTGTCTCAACCAAGGTGCGTTTCCATGGTCAAGTGGGGATTTAGACCCCAGTCTCCACAATCCCAGTCAAACCAGTATACAATGATGCCTTTCTAGAACAGATGACCATACACTCAGAAAGGAGGGATGTAGTAGCGATGAGTGACTTCAACTATCCTAATATTTTCTGGAAATCAAACTCAGACGGCGATGGCTCTCTTTTATGGTCTAATCATTGATGGGGTCTTTAAAGTCCCTTAAGATGTTGACTTCACTGTTTCCGACAACTTCTCAGAGTTCCTCCTCCTTCTGCTGCTATTCTTGATCTTCTTTTCTTCTTAAAATCTTTTAGGATCAGCGCTCCCCTCCAGCAAATTATTCTCCCCCCAGAAATTTAGAAAGGACCAGCTGTTTCCCTTTCGCAAACCCAAGCAGTGGATAGATTTGTGGCCGCCTTCGTTTCTTATCCTGACATCACATTTTGGGATATTTGGGGGGGGGGGGCTGTATTTGTGGTTCATGAGTGTGTCTCCAAATTGAGCCGCAATCAAGAACCAAACTAAGCTGGATTACATTTGGCCACCCAGATTAAGGGCTCTGTAGGCTGTCGGAGGAAACGTGGAGCGTTTGACGGTCATTCTGTGTCGTTTTGGGATGGTGTTTTTTAAAGAAAATCAATTAATGAATCGAAAAGTTGGAGGCGCATTTTTCAAGAGATGGGGAAGGTCAAGCCAGTTCAGAGCATTTGGAGCATTGTTTTGGGTACACTGCAAAAGGTTTGGCTCTAAATCCACTATTCCTAAACCCGCCAAGACTAAACCTCCAATCATCCTCGCTGTCGGTGGGCTGGGGATTCTGTGCATTGTAATCCAGAAAGATTTGAAATCATAAAATTTGAAACGGCACCATTGCTCAAGGCCTTTTTTGCAGTTCAGGACCCGTTCTCTACAAAATCTGTGGCGTTTTTCCGTTCTATGGATGTGGACGGTCTAATGCAAGGGAGGCCACTTCACCAAATCTACCCTCTCGTTTTCATCTCCATAGATTTGGGTGCATCCTGCAGTGCAAATCCTGTGCTTCTCTTCTCATCCACGGGATATTTTTGTTGCCGAAAATTGCCCTTTCTCTACGGAGAGCAGCATTCCTGTACACAAATGATAGTTCTATCCAGAAATGTTATTAATCTGCACACGAAGTCGTATTTTTCATATAACGAAAAGGATCCAAAATGTTGTGCAGAATGAGTCCTAAATCATGAAGAATCTCGTCTTCCCAGGATTCTCCCGGTCAGAGTTTCCTAACACATTTTCAGTCACTTTCCACCTCTGCTGCCTTCTCTGCTCCCCATCCTTTCCTTTCAGACCTTGTTTTTTGGTCCAAACCAACCAGGGCTGTTGTTCGTGTCCTTAAAAAATAATAACAACAACCCAAAATGTTAACCATCCGGAGGGTTTCCCTTCATTCGTGCAGATTTGAAATCAAAATAGGATGGCTCTTGGGAACTGTGTCACGTTTGCAGAGAGGAAAACCCAATCTGTGCAATATTCGTCAAACCCCTTTCCCTCTCTCTATTTTTTTGCAATGATGCGGATTTATAATAGGGCTGAGAAATGGACGGATGGAGAGTAAGGTTTTTGATTCTTTAATTTTTAAAAGAAGGCGTTCTTCTCCCATCTCTCCCAATTCCTACTTCCCCTCCGATTTGTAAATTGTTGATAAAAAATCTGTGCAATATTCGTCAGATCTCTAATTTCCTTTGCAATGATGCTGATTCCTAATGGGGAGCTCTAATAGCTCAGAGGCGGAGGGATGGCGAGGGAGAGGTTTTTGATTTTTTAATGGTTAAAAGAAGGCTTTCCTCTCCATCTGTCTCCATCCTCCTTACTCGCCGACCCCCCTCCAATTTGCAAACCAGGATCCCCACATTGAAATAAATGCTCTGTGGCAGCTCATGCCCAGTGGGCAGAACGGCTTTGCAGGGAGCCAGTTGCCGTGCGCTAATTCCTCTTTGCGTGGGCGTCTCGCAGGGCAAACCAAGGAGGCCGGTGACGAATCGAGAACCCGACACACCGGGAAAAGAGGGGGGTCTCGTTTCACTGCCCCGTGATCTCCCCCCCCCCCCCCGATCCACATGGCGTTTCGCTTAAAGGTCAAGTTTCTCAGTGGCTCTTGGCAAAGAGCACTGGGGCTTCTCTGGGATGTGGGGTGTCTTTTTGGGGGGGAATGGGACTGCATTTTCGGACTTTTTGTAGCTTGTTGTTGTATGCCTTCAAGTTGTTTCCGACTTATGGCGACCCTAAGGTTTTTCGTGGGCAAGGTTTGCCATGGCCATCCTCTGAGGCTGAGAGAGTGTGATTTGCCCAAGGACACCCAGTGGGTTTGCCATGGCCTTCTCCTGAGGCTGAGAGAATGTGACTTGCCCAAAGTGGGTTTCATGGCCCAGCAGGGAATCGAACCCTGGTCTCCAGAGTCGTAGTCCAACACTCAAACCACTACGCCACACTACCAGTGTTTGCCACGATCATATTGATTCTGTGGGTCTTCTATAGATTGCCAATCGGATCTGCAACTCCCAAAATCCCTCGTCTGAGGATTCATGTATACCTTACAGCCTGAAGGTAGTAATTTCATGCACAGTATTTTTAAAATCATTTTGTTCATGGAACAAAGTTTGTGTCTGACGAATCATCCGAAAGCAAAAGTGTCACTATCTCAGCCACCCATGAAAAAGAGTTTTGGCTTTTGGAATAGTTCAGAATTCTGGATAAGGGAAACTCAACCTGCAGAGAACTTTGTTCCTTGTTTTGTCACTGTTTCTCAATGCTTTGCAAAGTGTTTCTTCTGATCCTTGACTTGTCACCCTCCAGACAAGGCACTCTTCTCCCTTGCTCTGATTTAAGGTCACTCTGCCTGCTTCTCCCTTGAGCTCAGAAATGTGAGGTTTTTCTGCTCCAGAGCCTCCCGCATCCCTCACTTTGGGCTTTTTCCTTCCCCCGAGGCTCACAAAATCTTTCTTTCTTTGTTGTCTTTCTTTCTTTCTTCCAAGCATCCCAGCGATGCTCTTGACAGACAGTGCCAGGAGACCACGGGGTCTCCCTTTGCTTTTCCGGCATCTAAATTTAGCAATTTCTTTCCTGTATTTGGTACAACCATTCAAGACAGTGGATGGAGGAGGAGGAGGAAGGCGCAAGGAGGAGGGAAGAGAGCAGTCTGGGGGCATTTTCAGGGGGGCGGAAAGGATGCTTTCGTAGCTAGACTGTGGCATTCAGAGCCCAGAGCATCCATGCATGCAAAGGCAGCCAGCCTCTCAGCTCAACTCTCCGCAGCCCCGGCGTTTTCTTTTCTACCGACAGTTTCCAAAGTTGGGGAATTAGATGCTTCTGGAGAGCAAGAGAAGAGACAAAACAGGGACTCCGGTTGCAGGATTAGAAGAAATTAGGGTTGCATTGCTGGTTTGGTTGCTTCCAAAAGTTTCAGAATTCAACGCATCTGGAGAAAAAGAAGAGGTGAAACAAGGACTCCGGCTGTAGGTTGAGAAGGAATTAGGGTTGCATTGCTGGTTTGGTTGCTTCCAAAATCCAGCACCTCTCAGCTGAACCCTCTGCAGCCCTGGCATTCTCTTTGCTGTTCCTGGTTTCCAAAGTTGGGAATCTGAATGCATCTGGAGAGAGACAAGAGGTGAAGCAAGGACTCTGGCTGCAAGATTGTTAAAAATTAGGATTGCATTGCTGTCTTGGTTGCTTACAAAATCCAGCACCTATTGTGAAGAGTCAAGCGATGGAGAAACAATACTGAACAACACAGACAGAGAAAGCGGCACAGACATAACCTTCTCCATCTCCCAGCCCCATTCAGACAGCTCTCCAAAGAGATTTGAATCCACCAAAGTCTTTGTGACATCTCTGTGGACTCCTGGGAGAGGAATCACGAAGGAATTCATCCTTTCAGGAGGAAGAGACAGCCGTGGATATTGCATTGAACAGGAGAAATCCAGCCTGGGACTGGCCAAATTTTACCCCTAAACCTTGGGAGAAAATATTTCAAACTAGTTGCAAGTGGGACGCCATTCAACCTGAATCAGTGGTTTCTTCCATAATGGGGTGACAACAATTTTGCACTGATATTTTTGTTGCCCAATTTATGTGTCGGGTTTGTTTTCCGGAAAAGGGATCTTGAAGCGCAGCTTTTTCGTGAAATTCCAAATTTGGGGAACAGGGGAAACGGTTTCTTCTTTGTTTTCCTTCCTGGTCGGAAACATCCCAAAAGACGGCAGTGTGAAGAGAGGCTGAGCCAGCGTCGACACCATGCAGGTGTCTTTTGTATGTTCGGACCACAACATCAAGAGCCGGGGCACTGAGGACCGTCTCAACCGACAGAATGCCAACAGCCCCAGCGCCCGCGGCCGGTTCAGGGCAGTGGCCATGGTGGCCCGGAGCCTTGGACAACTCTCCATGCACAACGCTCCCTCCGCCAGCGAAGCCAGCGCGAAACAACCGGGCATGAAATACAGGTACGGAGAGGCACCACTAAGCAACCAACACTTGCCCAAATATTGCAACTTTTTTTGCAATGAATAAAACCTTTGCAACTTAATTCTTTGCAGAAGGAGTTATGTTGTTGTTGTTGTTGTTGTTGTTGTTGTTGTATGCCTTCCAGTCATTTCCAGCTTATGGCGACACTAAGGCATATCTGTTGTAGGGTTTTCTTGGCAAGATGTGTGCAGATAGGGTTCGCCCAGTGGCTTTCATAGAATCATAGAATAATAGAGTTGGAAGAGACCGCAAGGACCATCTAGTCCAACTCCCTGCCATGCAGGAAATCCAAATCATGGCTGAGCTGGGAATCGACCCCTGGTCTCCAGAGTTGTAGTCCAACACTAAAACCATTATGCCACACTGACCCATACACAGACGCATATAATCACAGAACAAACTGGGGTGGTTGGGTTGCATGTGCAAAATTAGGAAGACAGAAACCCCATTAATTCTTTGTACGAGAATCCGGAGCCCGATTTCCAAGGATTTTGGAACGAAGTGTCCCCATTGCCATGCAAAAGAACTTTCTGGAAGCGGTTGAGCCATGAGCTCCTTTGCCCTCGTTCTACCCTGCCGGGGTGAGGCATGGGTGCGAAAGGTTAGGAACCGTCCGCTTTCATGCAAAAGGTTAGGAACTGCTGAGAGGCGACAGAACCGCCAAAAATTATTTGTGTCCAGAGAAGTGACAGGCGTGTGGGGACTTATGGTGACTTGGGGCGATGTGACACCAACCTCAACCTCTGGTTGCCCCTGAAGGCGAGTGCTGCATCTTCCTGTCAGATGGATTTTAAAATCCAGCGTTTGGGATTCTCTCTTTTTTTCAGCATGGTGGATCCTATTATTTGCATTTCTCCGAGTGGTTTCTCCTTGTTTCCCAGACATGGTGCCCGTATTACCCTATCAATCTTTTTTGCATATTTATTTTTTAATTGTGCTAAATTAATCTCTAGGACCAAAAAGAGTCCCATAAAGCCAGTGCAATAGTGTTGGTGTGTGTGTGTGCCCTCACATTTCCTATCGACGTATGGTGACCCCATGAATTTCACAGGGTTTTCTTAGGCAAAGAATGCACAGAGATGGTTTTGCTGGTTCCTTCCTCTGAAATATACCCTTTCCATTGGCATTTGAAATATATACCGAAATATTGAAATATGCCCAAATACTGCAATTCATCCCAAGTACTTAGGGGTTCCAAGTATTGCAATGCAACCCAAGTACTAAGAGATCCTAAATATTGCAATCTAACCTGGCAGAACCCAAGAACCAAGCACCTTTCATCTTAAACCCTCTTCCATTGTGCGAAATACAGTTATTTACACTAAGCGGGGTTTGCCGCTTGCCTTCCTAATTGCCTTCCATCTGTGCAATGAGTCTACAACCCATCCGAAAATGGGGTTTTCCCTGCATTTGAATCCTCCGTGGTTATGAAAGCAGCACGTGGTTTCCTTTTTCCTAATCTCTCCCCCCCCCCCCTTTACTGTATTTGTGTATTTTATTATATTTGTTTGTTTGGAGGAGAAACAGGCAAAGCAGAGGGAAACCAGAGCGACATCTGCTCCCTGCAAAAAACGCCGACGGCCAGCATCTATTTCTGACAATAGCGTCTGCCTGTTATTAAGAGGTGTTTGCATCCCGGCCTTAAATGTTTTCCTTCTTCTTCTTCTAGAAACCTTGGGAAGTCAGGACTGCGGGTCTCCTGCCTTGGCTTAGGTAAGCAGAGGGATAGCGTCCATCCTTATCTTCAGACATTGTTTGGCTCCAAGGCCCCGTTGCACTTAGACGCAAAGACATAACACACACACACAAAGCTCAGGTTTCCTTTGAGTCCACTCTGCATTGACTCTCCTGGCATTAAAAATAAATGGGTCGAAATCAAGGCTGCTCCGGTTTGGATTTTGAAGATGCTTTGTTCCCGGCTAAAGTTTCTAGAGAATACAGAGAGGTTGGACCTGGTCCTTTTTCTCTGAAATCTGTGGCGTTTTTTCCGTTCTATGGATGTGGACAGTCTAATGCAAGGGAGGCCACTTCACCAAATCTACCCTCTCATAGAATCATAGAGTTGGAAGAGACCGCAAGGGCCATCCAGTCCAACCCCATTCTGCCATGCTGGAAATCCAGATCAAAGGATCCCCGACAGATGGCCATCCAGCCTCTGCTTAAAGACAGCCTCCAAGGAAGGAGACTCCGCCATAATCTCCAAGGAAGGAGTGTGTTCCTCTGTCGAACAGCCCTTACTGTCAGGAAGTTCCTCCTAATGTTGAGGTGGAATCTCTTTTCCTGCAGCTTGCATCCATTGCTCCAGGTCCTAATCTCTGGAGCAGCAGAAAACAAGCTTGCTCCCTCCTCAATATGACATTCCTTCAAATATTTAAACAGAGCTATCAGATCACCTCTTAACCTTCTTTTCTCCAGGCTAAACATCCCCAGCTCCCTAAGGCGTTCCTCGTAGGGCATGGTTTCCAGACCTTTCACCATTTTAGTCGCCCTCCTTTGGACACAAGGCTCCAGTTTCTCAATGTCCTTTCATTTTCATCTCTGTAGATTTGGGTGCATCCTGCGGTGCAAATCCTGTGCTTCTCTTCTCATCCACTTCTCCTCTCTTATGTATTATTTGTCTCTCTCTCTGTGGCTTGCAGGCACATGGGTGACATTTGGAGGACAGATCACGGACGAGGTAAGGCTTCGCTTTTTCGTTTCCGTGCCACACAGATCTTCTAGGGCCGATTCAGGACATACAAGGGCCGGTTTCCATGTGTGGCCACAACCGCCCCTCTCTTGGAATATGGCCAGACGGTCAATTCTGATTGATTGATTGATTGATTTTAATTACGATTTCTTGCGACCAACCTGTTTTTGCTGAAAGGAGATGCAAGGTAGGCTGTACTTTGGCAGTGTGACGGATGTCCTTTGGAGGAACTCAACAATGGTTTTTGTTACAGATGGCAGAGCAGTTGATGACGCTGGCCTACGACAACGGCATCAATCTCTTTGACACCGCCGAAGTCTATGCAGCCGGGAAGTAAGTCTCCCTCCATATCGCTGAACGGGGATTCAACACGCAACAGTTAGGATGAAGAAGTCCATCCGTTCCAATCTCTCCCACATTCATTTCTTTTTTAAATAAATCACGTCAAGTTCTTTCCATCCTGAATATAGTGATCTGAAGATTTTGGCAAACCAGTGGTGGCTCAGTGTCAATGGGACTCTGTTCCAGTTGGTAATTTGGACTTTAGAGCAGTGGATCGCAACCTTCCTAACGCCGCGACCCTTTAATACAGTTCCTCATCTTGTGGTGACCCCAACCATAAAATTATTTTCGTCTCGCTTCCTAAGAACATCGGAAATATGTGTTTTCCGATGGTCCTGGGCAACCCCTGTGAAAGGGTCCTTCGACCCCGAAAGGGGTCGCAACCCACAGGTTGGGAATTGCTGCTTTAGAGGAATGCAGTCCAAGGTACCAAATTTATTTTACAGGAGACGTTTCAATACCTTGGACAGAAGTCCTTTAAACTTCAAACGAAACCCCAAAGCAGGTATCCCCGTTACTCACATGCCGATCGACATAGCAGAAAACTTCATCCACAAATGAATTCAAATTAAAGTCTCTCTCAAACTGGTCAGCTGGCCAGTTTTATTTTTCCATATCTAATAGGTGGTCAACTGTTGTGCTGAGGATAAAAGACAGGATTTACCCAAAGTTTCCTTGAGTTCATGGCAATATATAGGTTTGCCCTTCCACCCGGAGCGTAGAAATTATACTTTTTTGGACTACAACACCCAAATCCCTCATCCATCATGACTATTGAAGGATTCTGAGCACTGGAATCCCAATGGTTTTCCCCCAACCTCTGCTTCCCATTCTCCTTGGAAAGAGACTATAAGTTGCTTCCCATGTGATTAATTCCCCAAAAGAAGCCTAACTTGCTCTGTTTTTTACCTGAGACCGCATTATTCTGCCTATTTCTCTTTCCCTCTCTCTCTCTTCCAGGGCCGAGATTGTATTAGGGAATATCATCAAGAAGAAAGGATGGAGGTAACCATTTTTGTGTCAAAATACATCACATCGATGTGCTTTATGGGGCTTGAAAAGTTCCTTTGGAAACAACCTTTAAATGTAACTTTTGGAAATGGTTAGAAAATATAACTCGGTATCTTGATACAGGTTGAGTCTCCCTTATCCTAAATGCTTGGGACCAGAGATAATCCATATTTTGGAAAACCTCTGTTTGCATATACATCACGATGCTTGAGAGAAACTAAAATGAAAGGCATCCAAGCTTACTGCAGTTTTACAGATCCTTGTGTCTCTCTCCAGTCTTGCAAATACCTGACGGTCACTAGCTCAAAATGTTTGGGATTTTGGCATTGTGGACGACCTGGATTTGTTTTGGTCCTGGAACTGGTAAGATCAGGGATATGTCTTGTTTAAAAATGCTCTCCTTGTCTCCTTGCAGACGCTCCAGCCTGGTGATCACGACCAAAATCTTCTGGGGAGGAAAGTATGTATTCCTTTTACAAACTAAGGTGGCATTCTGTTTGTGTGAGAATGAAAGGAGGTTGAGGAAGGGGGACGCGCATGAGCAAAGGGAGGAACACAGGAACAGGCCGTGACCCATTGCAGAAGGGGGTCTTGGTCAATGGGATGTTTGGGGTACCTTTGGGACATTGTTACCGGTTGACTCCTTTCCAAGACCAAATGGAAAGAGGTGAACCATTGAGCATGTACAGCAGGATGGAAAGTCCCCCCAAAAGCCTTGAGTCCCATGCCAGCTCCATTTGACAAAATTGAAATAGATGGAAGGTCATTTGCAATTTTATAAAAATGGGGTGGGTTTGCAGGATGGAAATGGAACAAGTTGCAAGGTGTATTTGGAGGAGAATAGCATCCTCTGGGTGCCAAATGGTAAACTGCAATTACGGTCGGCCCTCTGTATCCACACATTTTTTATCCGTGGATTCAACTATCCATGGCTCAAATATATGTGTGTGTGTGTGTGTGTGTGCATTCCAAAAAATCAAACCTTGATATTGCCATATTATATCAGAGACACCATTTTATTCTGCGATTGTATTCCGGGGCTTGAGAAACCACAGATTTTGGTGGGATCCTGGAACCAAACCCCGGCGGATACCAAGGGCCCTCTGTAAAAAGATTTAAAAAGCAATTGCAGCCAGCCCTCCGTATCCATGGATTCTGCATTGGCGGAATTGGCCACCCATGGTTTGAAAATAGTTTCCAAAAACAAACCTTAATTTTATCATTTCATATAAGGGACACCATTTTTACTGCACCGTTGTATTTAATGGCATTTGAGAATCCACAGATTTTGTTACCCATTGGGGGTCCTGGGACCAAACCCCAGAGGATGCAAATAGTTTAGTTTTACTTTTCAGCTCTTTCTTTCCAAATTCCCTGTATTAAATCCCTGCAGGGTTTTGCCTGCCGAAGGAAGGACCACAGACCGTTCTGGTCTCCCTAGGAAGGGAGTTGCAGAATCTATAGGGCAGCCACCGAGAAGGCCCTGTCTTGCATCCCCTGCTTGCAACAGGGATGGGACAGAAGGGTCCCTTCTGAGATTATCCTATGGGGAGAGACCGAGTATCCGGTCCCTGAGCCATAGGGGACTTCATAGGTCAAAATGACACCGGTTCCATCTGTTAACCTTGGGTCTCTCTTTGCTTCCCAGAGCTGAGACGGAGAGGGGACTTTCAAGAAAGCACATTATAGAAGGTAAGCATCTGTTGGGGATGCTTTGATTTGGATTTCCTGCATGGCAGGGGGTTGGACTGGATGGCCCTAGTGGTCTCTTCCAACTCTATGATTCTATGATAGGGCAGTGATGGCGAACCTATGGCACACGTGCCTGAGGTAACACTCAGAGCCCTGTCTGTGGGCACATGTGCCATTGCCCCAGCACAGAGTTTGCCAGAGTTTGTTACTAGAAAGCCAGAGGGACATGGCACTTTGCAATAAATAAGTGGATTTTGGATTACAGTTTGGGCACTCGGCCTCTAAAAGGTTCACCATCACTGTTATAGGAAAACCAGGTTGGGGCACCGCCATCATTATTTTTCCATTCCTCCATCCAGGAACAAATCATTCAACCACTCTTAAAGTAAATAAGGTTTTTTAATCCAACCATAATTAAAAACGAGGGGTTTATGGTGCTCAGTGTAAAACTGTAAATACAGTCGCCCCTCCTAACGCGCGGATCTGAGATCCACGCCCTTCAAAATCCACGGAGGGGCAACCTCCGCTATTTTCGATGGCTCACCTGTCCAGTGCACACACCTGGGACGCATGCACAGGGGCGCACCCCATTCAAACCTATGGGGCTTGAATATGTGCAAGCCTCTGTTTTCACGGGTCTGGAATGGATCCCCCCCAAAAATAGAGGCCAACTGTATAGACGGTTGGCTCCAAAACAAGAGAGATGGATAGATTTGACAGCTATAATTAATACGAGTGCAGTAAACAAAGTTGAAGAAGAATGGTCGCCAATAGGGTTATCCAATGTTATTTTAATCTGTTGTCTGCTATATTTTATTGTTTGAATGTTAAGGTGTAATTAATATGTATTATGTTAGATTATTTTCTTAGAATGTATGTCGCAGGCGGCTTTATTTTATCTGTTTTAATTGATCGTACGTACGCCGCTGTGTAAATATACAGCGCTTTATCAATAAAGCTTAATAATAATAACAATAGTTAAATGCTGGGAAAAGATATGGGGAATAGATAGAAATTTAACTCAATAAAATCAGAAGGAATGAAAGTAAGGAAAAAGTAAGGAAAACAACACAGGAAAAGGGAAGAGAGAAATAGAAGTTTAACTTGCTTGTTTAAGTTAAATAAGATTGAAGGGAAACTACCAATAAAATCAATGTGAAATGAAAGCTCAGAGAGGAGAGTAGCAGAAAAATGGAAGATATATTAAAACGAGAAAGGAAAATATAGATTATATAGAGTG